>NC_056744.1:972770205-972909218 GCF_019279795.1 Protopterus annectens
TCATTAGCTGTGCCATGAATTAAAGCCCAAACTATGACCCAGTATACAATTAGCTGCCCATATGTCCGAAGGGCAGCAGAGTAAAGATGTGTACAAATATTTGGTGGGGGGAATTCACCTGTACTATCCTTACATTAGGTTTCTGGTGGAAGCAACACATAAGTTGGGTATGTCCTAAAAGGAGAATATGTAGAGGGAATTGGCTGAGTCACCATCAAAGTCAAAGTAAACTTTATTGTCATTTAGAACTACACACGTGTAGCCTAAATGAAATTCCGTGCATTGGCTCAGTTCTTGAGATTACAAATGAATGTGAAACAGCACATACAAGCAGAGGAATAAACATAACTAACAAATACAATACTACTCCCAATACACTCCAGAGAGAGTTGAGACATTTACCAGCACTCATATATGAAAAGAATACCCTCCCCTGAGTTAAATTAACAACCCTAGTTAAAGGAATACAAAACACACTACTGATTGAAATGCCTAAGTTATTTGTCTAATATTGCACTTGATTGAGTTAAGTAATACTGACTTTGGATATAATAAATAAATGTTACATTTACTTGGAATATATGTTCACAGTAAGTCGCTGTCCGGTTCGATTCTCAGCTAGAGTGTCTTATGCGTGGAGACATGCGTGAATGGGCGTACCTTCATTGAAGGTTGTGCGTCAGGCCTGGCAAGCCGGTACATAAAAATCAACTGCCAATCATTAGCAGACCGGAGTTCCGCTGTGGCGAGCCCTAACCAGCAAAAGCCGAAAGACACAAACAAACTTGGAATATATGTAAGTATATATTTCACAAATAAGTAAAAATTGAGTTATTATGGGCAGCTGTAGTGGTGCAGCGGTTAGCGTTGCCACCTCACAGCAAGAGGTTCTCCTGTTTGAGTCTCAGCTGGGGTCCCTTCTGTGTGGAGTCTGCGTGTCCTCCCTCCAGTCGTTTGGGTCTCCGGGTGCTCCGGTTTCCTCACACAACCCAAAGACATGCTGTAGATGGACTGGACACTCTAAATTGGCCATAGGTATGATTGTGTGCATGTGTGTACCTTCTGTGGAGTCTGCGTGTCCTCCCTCCAGTCGTTTGGGTCTCCTCCGGGTGCTCCAGTTTCCTCACACAACCCAAAGACATGCTGTAGGTGGACTGGACACTCTAGATTGGCCATAGGTATGATTGTGTGCATGTGAGTACCTTCTGTGGAAGGTTGGGCACCAGGCTGGCAACTCGACATTATAAAACTCCACTGCCAGTCATTCTGAGGACCGTTCCGCTGTGGCAACCCCTGACTGGGAAAAGCCGAAAGAAGAAGAAGAAGATGTGTCCAGACCCCTGGGACTAGTGCCCGAGTTCAGAAGTCTAATCACTGTAGGGTAGAAATTGTTACTGAATCTTTTAGTCCTGCAGCGGATGCCGTGATATCTCCGGCCCGATGCCAAATGCTTAAACAGTACATGCGCATGATGCATGTTGGCCTGTGTTATTTTGGTGGCTTTTCAGATGCTTCCTGCAGAATAAAGATATTGTTTTGATGGAAGACTGGAACCTATTACCTTCTCTTTAAACCCTCACCACTCTTTGTAGCACCTTCCTTTCTGTAACTGTGCAGCTTCCAAACCACACTGTGAAGTTGCAGGTGAGGATGCTCTCCATTGTACTTCTGTCGAAGGTGGAGAGAATATGAGGAGGAAGCTTAGCTTTTTTTTTTAACCTTCTTAAAAAGTGGAGGCATTGGTGTCTTTTCTTGACCAGTTGGCTGGAGTTTCCCAAACATGAGAGATCCTCTGATATGTGTACACCCAGGAATTTCATACTCTTAACCCTTTCCACACTCCCACCATTGATCATGAGCACTGGGTGGTTTGTTCTGTTTTTCCTGAAGATGGTGATAATCTCTTTGGTCTTGCTTACATTCAGGTCAAGGTTGTTCCTCTTGCACTAACTGATCAGAGATGCCACCTCCTCTCTGTACACCATTTCATCCTCTTTTGTGATGAGCCTCACTACTGTGGTGTCATTAGCAAACTTGATGATATGGTTGGAGTTGTCCTTAGCATAGCAATCGTGGGTCAAGATGGTGAATAACAGTGAGCTTGAGAACACATCCCGGTGGTACCCCATCTTGATGCACTTTGATGTGTTGTTACCTGAACTCACCCTTTGTGGTCTCTCAATCAAGAAGTCCAGGATCCAGTTACTGAGATCTTTACTGATTCCTAAATTTGCCAGTTTTGCTATCAGTTGGATTGGTACCAGCATATTAAATGCAAAGCTGAAGTCTATGAACAGCATCCTCACATAGTTGTATTTGACCTCTAAATGCTCAAAGGAGATATGTAGTGCTACTGATATGGCATCAGTCGTGGATCACTTAGCTCTCTCTGCAAACTGCAGAGGGTCAAAATCAGGAGGTAGGCATGAGGAAAGATGCTTTTTGACCAGCTGCTCAAAATATTTCATAAGAGTGGATGTCAGAGCGACTGGTCAGCGCTTCTGTGGATCCCTAGTGATATCTGCATTGCTTACTGTACTTATTTCCTTGTTTCACTTGAAAGAAAGTTACTGTTTGTCGTTTTTGCATTTAAGTTACCTGTAACACATTGCATTTAAGTTACCTGGCACTTGCTCACTAAAGCAATTATACAAGTCAGCACTAAAATATTAAAAGCACTACACCCTCACAAACTCCCCTTGAGTACCTCATTCCCCATTGGCCCTTTTTTTTTCAATTATAAAGGAATTCCCAATACTATTCTAGCATGTCCAACGGTCAGTTGTCAGTCTCCTCTCCGGTCCAGCTGGTGAATCTGGGAATCTTGAGGCAATGTTACAACTGCCTCATGTACACAGACAACCCTCTCCTCCTCCCAACAAATTCCAACACATGTGAGTGATGCAACCATATAACCCTACTGGAGGCTAAGCTCTCTCAACTCAGTAGTGGCGAAACCAGTCAGGAGGAGAAAGAAACCACACTCACTACAATTCCAGTCTCACATAGACCTACCATGACAGCAAACCAAACACATAAACACACAAAAACATACTCGGAGGCTCTAAATAAAAATCTGCCTAAGCAGCAGAGACCTCCAAAGCAGACACCCAAGTAACCGCTACCCCAAAACAAAACACATAGCTCACCAAGCCAGTGTGACGGACATTCACAGCCTTTAAGGCTAAACAACACACCTGATACACTTGTAATAGGTAACTCTATCGTCAGGCACACTGACGTCCCGCTCAGCAGGCTGAACAAGGAGAAGGTCACGGTGAGCTGCCTGTCAGGCGCTAGGATCCGCCACATAACACACGCACTCAGGTCACTCCAAGGCAAGTACAAATATGACTCAGTCATTGTCCATGCTGGTGTGAATGACCTGAGACGTACCTCCCTGGACTACATGAAAAGAGATATAGAGGAGCTCTCTGAGCATGTAGCCCAGGCCTGTATGACCCTGACCTTGAGTAGCATCTTACCCTCACCAAGAATGATGCCACAATATGAAGACAAGATGATCAATTTCAACAATTGGCTTAAGTATTGGTGTCATTCAAAGGGGATCCAATGCCTGTCAGCCTGGGATGACATGCTCGACAAGCCACAATGCTTCGCTAGGGACGGCTTGCACCTGTCACCCCTGGGCTTTCAATATTGGCAAAGGCTCTTGCTACCCCCATAGTGCCTTTTTTAGGCAAGGCTCAAAAGACAAACCCACCTCCATAGGTATCACAAGGGATAAGAAACTAAGAGTAATGCTACTCAACGCCAGAAGTCTAAACCTCAAGATGCACGCACTTGAAACTCTCCTTAGCATGGAGAACATTGATATCTGTGCAGTAACAGAAACCTGGTTCAAGGCTCCCAAGAGTACCCCAGCACTACCAGGTTATACCTCATACCATGCTTTTCGGCCCCAAAACTTGGACCGAACCACAAAAGGAGGGCGAGTATCAATATTCATCAAAGATACCCACACCTCCAGGTTGGTGGCACAGCACGAAGCATCAGAGACTATCCATGTGCAACTAACAGTGGGTAAAACTGCCTTCCAGTTTATAGCCTGCTACAGACCACCCTCCCAAACCCAGGAACCCCACTCGGCCTTCCTGAGAACACTGGAAAATATGAAGGTCTCTCCAAACACCATTATATTGGGCAACTTCAACTACCCAAACATAGTCTGGGAGCATTACTCTAGCTCCAACACCCTAGCCCAAAGGTTCCTAGAATTTATAAACTCAAATGCTATGGAACAACTTGTTACCACTCCCACAAGAGGGGAAAACATACTGGACCTGATCATCACCAACATGGAGACTCTATGCTCCAGACCAGAAGTGTATCCCTCACTGGTAAGATCAGACCATAAACTAATCTCACTGGATATTCACATCCTGACTCCACCCCCTGCCCTGAAAACCACAGTGAAACACTTCTCTAAAGCAAATTTCACACTCCTCAAAACCAAGGTGGAATCCTTCAAAGCCCCCGGGCCTGTGGAAAATACGGCCCAGACCACAGAATCCTTTATAAACGCACTCTATGAACACCTTCAGGAATGCATGGATCATGCAATCCCAAATAAAACCAAGACCCAATCCTCCAAAGGCAGACGTCCTGTCTGGTGGACCCCAGCCATAAACAAACTATACAATAGAAGGAGGAAGCTACTGCATGATAGAGCAAAATCCCAAAAAGGGAAGGCATCTCTGATCAGTATTAGCAAAAAACTACGGGCACTCATAAAATCATCTAAGTCCAGCTTCAAGAGAAAAATTACACAGGACACTAAGGATAATCACAAGGCTTTCTTTAGTTATGTTAGGAACCTGGGTGGGAATTCCCAGATATGCTCAGAATTAGTCCAAAATGACAAAAAAACACCGAACCCACAGACATTGCCAACATCCTAGCTGACAGGTTCAGCACAAACTCCCCCCACCCACCAAAAGGGCAAATATCTATCCCAGCAGAGTGCTGCCCCCCTGACATCTCAGATGCTCAGGTAAGAGCTGCCCTCTCCAAAGCAAAAAACACAGCATCAATGGGACCAGACGGTGTCCTGGGCTGCGTCCTACATGAACTCCAAGAAGAGCTAAACCCAAACTTAAACATACTGTTCAGTCTCAGCCTTACTACGGGATATGTACCCAAAGAGTGGCGTACAGCAACAGTGGTCCCTCTCCACAATGGTGATGCCTCAACGGATCCTGGAAACTATCGCCCCATAAGCCTGACTAGCTTGGTCTGCAAAGCTATGGAAAGGATCATCATGGACCTCATAAATAAAGATATTGGGGTCCTACAGACACTGGATCCTACCCAGTTCGGCTTTGTTAAGTGCAGATCCTGCCTCTTAAAACTGGTTGATTTCTTTGAAACAGTCACCAAGGCCATTGACGAGGGGAAGGTGGTCCGCACAGCCTACCTGGACCTCGCAAAAGCCTTCGATACAGTACCCCACTCGGGCATTATAGATAAGCTCACCAGCTTAAATATAAACCCCTATGTCACTAGATGGGTTGCAAACTGGCTCAAGGACAGAACCCACATGGTTAGAATTGCTGGAGCCATGCCAGACTCCAAACCAGTTACAAGTGGTGTCCCACAAGGCTCAGTCCTGGGACCTCTCTTGTTCGGTATATATTTCTCGGAGGTACAGGCCAACACGGAAGGACAGTGGCTGACGAAGTTTGCAGATGACTGCAAACCGGGCGCCATAATCGACTGTCCAGCCAACACAAGCATCTTCCAAAAGGGCCTCATAAAAACAGACAACTGGTGCCAGAGCCATGGCCTCAAGCTAAACGCCAAAAAGTGTATAGTCATTCCCTTTGGAAAAAACAAAGTGCCCACAAATTACCACATAGGTTGTAATCCATTAAGTACAGAAGAAGTAATTAGGGACCTGGGGACCCAACTTGATAGCAGTCTCTCATTTGACAACCACGTGGCCAAAGTGGTTTGAAAAACATTTTATATAGTCCACCTAATCATGAAGGAATTCACATCTAGATCAGAGGAGGTCATCGTGCCTCTTTACTCATCCCTCATCAGGCCCATAATTGAGTACAATGCCCCTTTTGGGATGTACCTTACCAGACACCTGCAGCAACTGGAAAGACCCCAAAAGTACCTCACCAAAAGGATCAAAGGGCTCAAACAGATGCCATATGCTGCCCGGTTAAAGAAACTCCAGCTCTACTCAGTGGCATACCACCTGCTCAGAGGCGATCTGTGCCTGACGTATAAAGCCATGTCCAACCCGGAATTAATGGACATGCACCTCAGAAAATTCAAATCTCATCGAGCTACGTGCTCGAGAGACTTGAACCTCAGCACTGAAATAAATAGGACATGCTGGAGGGACAGATTCATAACCCAGAGGCTCCCTTCACTCTGGAATAAAATCCCAGTCCAGGTTAGGCAGAGTCCCCTCATTGACTCTCTTCAAGAGGAATCTTGATGAGTGGATGGGAGATCGTAGGTTTACCCCGGGTATCAGTTCTGTGTCACTGTTAGACAGAGGCACAGTATAGTAACCTCGAAAAAGGGCATAGCAAAATTAATTTAAAATGGGTGGTGAAAGCCAAACACACTCTGGCTAGGCTTATAAATGCCCTAGGGCAGATAGCCTAGTATGAACCTATGAACCTATGGTCTGTAGTCGTTAGGGCTGGAGGGAGTGGTTTTCTTAGGTAGTGGGATGATGTAATTTTCTTTGTGGCATGAGGGCACTTTTGCCATGGCAAGAGAGGTATTAAATATTTCCTTGTGCATAGTTGATCAGCACAGCCTTTTAACACCTTCCCCAATATGTTGTCTGGATACCATGAAGGCAGGACAATATGAAGAAGAACATCTTAATAAAGGAAAATACATGTACCCAGGAGAAAGTGGGCAGTTAAGGCATAAGCGAAACTCTCCCTAGCAGCAGTATGATGCTGCGCTGGAATGCCTCACTCTCATTAAACGTTAAACTTAGTAAGGCATTACTATATCTGGGCAGTTCAGCTACTGTATCCCAGATCAGAAGAATCATTTCCTTGGTTACAACAGTTAGCTATCCCAACATTTCTGACAAAGTACTCTGTGGGGATTTTTTAGTCTGTCAACTCATTGCATTCCCAAAAAACATGTTCTTATTTGCATCTCTTTTCAATCACCTCCAGTATTTTCTCTCTACTGGCTATCCTGTGAGTTGTTGCTTGGTTTTCGGATGAGGAGTCTTATTTTGAAATTGGAATATTGTGCAGTTTGTTATATTTTGTGAACTTGTAGTGTGCTTTTATGGGGAATCAGGGTTCCCCCTTTTCTCTAGTGTGGTGTGACCTTGAAGTTGGTATATCTAATTTAGGTGTCTGTGGGGGGGGGGGGTCTTTTATTGCACTTCATAACACAGCTCATCAACGACATCCTAAGAGCAACCTTTTCACTATTTATTTATTTATTTAACATTTGTTAACCGGGAAAGTCGCTAGAACCTCTCCATACAATAAAATCTCCCTTGCCGTGCTTGCTTGCTTTTCTTTCCTTATATAGTCTAGTATCCTTGTTGCATTGCCTTGTCCTACTCCTTTAGGTTACTCCCCAGCTCTGTATAGTTTAAAAGTGTGTGCGTTAAGCCCTTCTCACTCTGTGGCCAGTCTTCACAGTGGCATGATCTCCTAGCCTGTGGCTTTAGGATTGGGAAGCATCTTGCTTTTCTTGGACCATGACATGCACCTACTTGCTAATGCCTCTGTTCTTTAAGTGTGTTTTTTTCTCTCCCTGTAGCTATCAGTTGATATTGATTCTTTACACCCTTATGAGCCTGTCCTTTGATAATGATGCTGATCTCCAGTTACTTCACATCAGTTCTTTGAGCATTTAGTATAAAGATGAATAACTTTATGTACTTCTTGAATTATACATAGACTGGTGTCACAGCTGTATGGACTACATATATAAATTTATTTTATTTATTTTATATTTGTTGACCGGGCTAGTCTAGCTGGATACATGTCCATTTTCAGTAGAGGCCCGGGGAGTTAAGCTCCAGAGTTTAAGATGAATTACATTAAAGAAATAACATGAAAGTAAAGATTAAAAAGAGTACAAAGAGTACAAACAAAAAAATAAAAAGCATTATAACTACAGACATAGTTATAAAGTTAACAATATTGTACCAAGGATAATGTTGCAAGTGACATTTTGAAAAAATAATACCAAGTGTACAATTGTTTTTTTTTTTTTTTTAGGAAGTAGTAGGAAGGGGAAATATAACAGTGGATGTAAATAAGAGGTAGGTTATAAGATGAAGGTTTTAGTTAGGTGGCAAGAGCTAGTGTTAGTCAGGATTAGTACAGGGGCACAGCCATTGTGATTTGAGGTGGAGTTTAATTCTCTTTTTGAAGAGAGATTTTGAGGGAATAGTGGAAAGTTCAGAGGGAAGCAGGTTCCAGTGTTTTCCAACAGTGTTGGAAAAGAGGGAATCACCAGCTTTGTTGTTTGCTTTGTCAATATTTACAAGAAGTTTGTGTGCAGATCTTAGAGATTTTAGGTTATGGTAGGGGTAGATAAGGGTAGATAGTATAGGTGTCTGTGGGGGGGGGGTCTTTTATTGCACTTCATAACACAGCTCATCAACGACATCCTGAGAGCAACCTTTTCACTTTAGAGATTTTAGGTTATGGTAGGGGTAGATAGTATAGGTGTCTGGGGGGGGGGTCTGTTAGTGCTTTGGTTAAGGAAGCACTAACAGCTCTTTAAGCCAGATGCACATAGCAGGCTATAAGGGTATTCTGTCACCCTGAATGTTAAAGCTGGACTTTACAAATGCACAAAGGTTGTAGATGTGTAAATTCATCTTGAATAGCACAACTCATTTTGCATGAAGACTCTTAGCTTAATTTCCAGCTATATAAACAAAGGTCATTATCCTGGGGACTTAAATTGAGTGTGAACCCTCTTTTTACTTACTGTCTCACAGCTTTCTTAATATGCACATGCTAGAGAAGGTTGGCTTTATAGTCATAACCAATTTGTTATTATGCTCAAAAACTTGATTTCAGAAATTCACTTCAGGAGCTAAAACACTGTCCTAATGTACTACTAGTTTAAAAGTTGAAAGTATTGAAGTGTCTTTGCACCTTTAGAAGCTGTCTCACATTTTACACTCCCATACAAATGGTGACCAAAAGCAAAGTGCAGCTCTAATCAAACAGCAGCTTTAAAAGCTATTATGATACTTTGCTCTGTCACATTTGTTTGCGTATTTGTGCAGATTTATGTTACAACTTTCAAAACTGTCTGTAGGCTTTTGGTATAGTTTGATTATACTGTGGTCTGTGTGCCACTATGTGCCTTGCTTATAACAGAGCTCATACATACAAATCTGTCTACACCAAGCTTCAAATATTTAGTTACTTGTACATGAATCTCACAATAACAGCTGAATTTTTTTCAGAAATATGGGCATGCTTATTATATTACAGGCCTTTTTTTCTGCATTGGAATTTATAATGCCATCATCTTTGCATTTTTATATGGTTTAACCAACACTGTCTGAGCAATTTTTCTTTTACTGTTCCGTATTTTAAGGAGTTGTATCCACCATAACATTTTTTTAGAGATTTTTTTTCCCTTGATAATGTAACATGACAGTACTGTTAGTGTGAATATTCTTACTGGTTTCACAAGATTTTAATCCAAACTGACCATCTGTTATTAAGACTGTTTCTACTGCTAAGGATGTTGGGGATGGACATCACTCATTTAATTTATTAGTTTAATTTATTTATTTATTTTTGTGTTTATTTTCTTCAACTTTAGATTTTTTGTTTGGATTAAAATTAGTTATTTATAGTTTTTCTACTATTTTGTGGATTGTCAGAATTTAGCAAATTAAATTGCAGTACATCTCAGTTTTTATTGCATTTAGTTAAAAGTCAAAGTTCTATTCCTTAGATTTGGTCCATTTTGTACCCTTCCTACGTGAATCGCAGGGTTCTGACTAGTGGCATACTGTTTTGCAAAAAG
This sequence comes from Protopterus annectens, assembly GCF_019279795.1. Classification (NCBI taxonomy): domain Eukaryota; kingdom Metazoa; phylum Chordata; order Ceratodontiformes; family Protopteridae; genus Protopterus; species Protopterus annectens. Next base: position 972,780,235 of record NC_056744.1, read on the forward strand.
CACACATTGATTCTTTTTTTAATGTGCTTCAGCAATAGAAATGTTAAACAGTAAGCCAGTTACTAATTTTTGCTTTGAATACAGAAATACCTTTTCTGAAGCAGATCCATATCAGGTCTAAGTTTCCTAGACCTTAGGTTATTTCTAACTGTGACCTTTGTAAATCACTTGAAATCAAAATACCCAAAAAATATGGCTCAGTAAAAGATAAATTTGACATCCAGCTTTTGCAATGCATGAGTTACATCAGCATGTTCTTTGTGTAATTTGTCATATCAAGCAATTTCAAAACATTTTACCATATTGCCTGATATACCTCTCAACCTCTTAACACAAAAAATCTGGACAAAGCCGAAAATAATGGGGTGGGGGGGCAAAGCCCCAAAAATAGGGACAAATTTTAAATATTGCTCTTATAAACTTAGAGAGTTGCTAGAATAAAAAGTCTTGTTTCACCGTATGTTTTCTGAAGTATATAAAGTCTGGAACTCAAATGCCTGTCATTATTTAGTGAATTCAATCCTCACTGATTTGCCACAAAAATCCCTAAAGCCACAAATGTTATGAGGAGCAGACCAAAAATAGGAGGTAAAAATCTGGACAGTTGAGAGGTATTTTGCTTGAAGCTCTGATTTAATAGTAGTCCAGGGCTGAATCAGACATTAATGGCTTGATAAAAGTAAAAAACATTTGCCAGCATTTTCTTCTTGGACTGTGCCTTTTGACTAGGGTCTTAACTGTAGCAGTAGAAATCCTGCAGTTGTAGTATCAAGAACCTTTCTTGATGGATCAGGATTTGTGTTCATTCTTTCTACCAGTGGCAGTTGGCATATTTGTCTTAAAAGTTCCTTCACTTCGGGACATGCATGCCTGGTGCTGGCACATAGAGTGGTATGAGATGCTAGCTACTGAAGTGCATCTAGCCCCCCCCCCACACCCCCGAGTCCTTTAAGTTATTTCTGATATTTGCACAGGCCGTATCTTAATCAATACATGCCAGTGAAAAGTTCCTGTGCACAATGCCTAAAGTGAACTCTTTAGTATACCTGTCAAATTACTAGAAATATATGTACAGTTATTGCTTTGGTGAGAGGACAGCATTTCAACCTTTCCACCCAGAGATATCAGAGGAATAAGGTCTTGGCCTACCTTGATACCTGGAGAATGGTTGAGATTGAGAGCCTCTTGTGTGAGGATTAGTGGGAGGGTCCCACTGCAGTCCTTTGTTTGAAACTGAACCATTATAAAGACTGAAGCATGGAACTACTGGCCATAACTGGGTCCTCCACAAGGCAATTCCATTGTTAAATTAACTCAGGCTTCTCCAAGTGCTGAACTTGTTCTTGATTATTAAAGCCTCAAATCCTTGCCATTCCTCCAGATGGGCAAATTATGAAGTTTCTAGATGATGTACACTCTTAGCATTCAAGTGAAGGGTGCATTTTAGGTGTAGATACCTCCCAGCATCTGGTTGATCAGCTGTAATTCAAAGCCCGTTGACATGATAGTCAAGAGCAGTAATCTCTACAGTCCACTCTCCTCTGATTAAGGATACTTAAAGCCAAAGACTCCTTTCCAGTATCCATCAGGATCTTCTTGCATACATCTAGGGAAGTCCTTGGGGGTCATCCTGTGCCAAGGGCTTCATGTTTCAAGGCCTAGATCTCAAGCAGAACTTTGGTGGAACATGAGTCATGGATGCTGAACTGTAACCCTAGGGAGTATGGCTTGTTGAAGCTTCAGGCCATGTGCAGGTCTTTTTGTCTGCATGCTGTCCACTGAAGGTGCACTTCTTGGTGCTTGATTCCTGTCATTTGATTTTCACTGTGTACCCACAAATTCTGTTCTCTGCATGAAACTGAGAAAATAAACATGTGGTAGGAATGGGGAGAGTGGTGAAGACTTATCTTCCACTAATCCTTTAGTGAAAACAGTCTGAGTATTTGGAAATCATTGTCTCTGAGAAGACGACAATGTTTCCTCTCCACTCTGCAGATCACCTCTAGATTACCCTTTTTTGAACAGCTGTTAAGACGTGTATTTCTCTGTATACTTGCCTCTGGTTGTATTTCTCCCTTCCTTCCAAAAGGACCTGAGTGCATATGTAGGGCAGAAGGAACAGGAGGAGAAGATGTGGTCATGTCACCCGTGGAGCTGATCATTTAAGATGTCACCCATATTCTGTTCCTGTCTCCTCCAAGAAGGTGGCTACCCCTTACAAACCCTTGCTTTAATTTCTTCTCTCTGGACAGAAATTATTGTGCCACCTCCTTTGGGTTCTGCTTGATCCTGCAAGGGTCCCAAAGACTCTAGCATCTTGCTACTTTACCACCATACAGTCTCAAAAGCTATGGGTTGGTGTGACAAGAAAGTGTTCTATGCAATACTGTGCCACAGAGTCATGAACTATTCATCTTGTCTCACCAGATTCCCATCCTTGCCTTTATAGTGGATTAGGCTCTGGAAGAGTATTCAGCTGTCACTCACAGTCTGTGTTCAGGGAAGAACTTGCATAGAATTTATGCCTTACACAGTGGGTTACCATATGCTCACTGAAATTTTGATTATTTTATTTATTTATTGATATTTGTTTGCCAGGAAAGGCTGATTGGGCACAGGTGCCCTTCTTCAGCGGAGACCCAGGCAGAAAAGCTCCAAGGTGTCATATTTAATACAGTCAATATTTACAATAACAAATTTTGTAATGCAGTTTCAGTGAATGCATAGCGTAATAGTCAGTATAATAAATTTTGTATTGATATTCACAAACACTAAATTTACAAGCCTTGTACTGAGTCTTTACAGATAAAGTGACATATGATTATTTTTATTATTTAACATTTGTTTACCGGGAAAGTTCGACTTGGAAAGAAGGCAGTTTTCAGCAGCAACTCAGGGAGAAATTCTCCTGATGCATGTCTTTGTAACGTGGGAGGAAACCGGAGCACCCAGAGAAAACCCACACGAATGTAGGGAGGACATGCAGACTCCGCACAGAAGGCACTCCAGCCGAGAGTCAAACTGAAGATGATCTTGCTGTGAGGCGACAATGCTACTGCTGCACCACTGTGCCATCCAATATATAAAATAAGTAGAAGTAATGTAAAAAATACAATAGAATGAGGTATTAGAGGAGGTAAGCAAGTTTGAGTGTTAACAGAGAAGTAGTGATGGAATAGTAATCTAGTTATGCTAATTAGAAGTAGGTATAGTAGTTTAAGAAGTACGGTAAAGTTAGGTATTAGCAGGAGATAAAGAGGTTAAGTAATTTAGTGCTTTAAAGGGAGGTATAAAAAAGGTGAGGAAGGATATTAGAGAGCATTGTCCCAGATAAGGAGCAAGGACAAAGTCAGGAGGCAGAGAGGAAGTCTTCCAGTAATGGTGTGAAAAGATAAAGATGCACGATAGACCTGACTGATGTTGAATTTTATTCCAAGTACTACACTATTGGAATACAGACTGACCCCAGCATCCCTTTGTGGTTTGTAGATGGTAAGCAGTTTTTATTGCTTTACTGAAGGGGACGATTTGGAAGATTGTATAGAAGTAGAGGTCTAATTGCTGGGCAGACGAATGGGGTAAGGTTGATTTTTATGAATTTAGGTGAGCTGAGTATAGGATAGGTGGTGTGGAAGCTTGAGCCAGTTAAATGTTTTTATTGCTAAACAGTGGTGGCTCTGGTAAGGTTTGTTGCAAGCGAATCCATCAAGTCTTGTGAAATCGCTGTTCATTTTAAGAACTAAGTGGGGCTTATAGGTTGGTCATGATAAGGGCTCCATATATGAGAGATATAGGGCAGTAGCTAGAGTTACCTTGGTAGAGTCTGTAAGGAATTTATTTATTCTAGCTAGGGTGCCTAGTTTTTGATGGGTTTTGCTGCTGTTGTGGATATGTAGTTTGAATTTAAGATTGTCGTTGATTTTCATGCCAAGTAGTTGTGTTTGTGGAGTAACTTCAAGCATGGAATTGTTAAAGGAAGAAATATTAAAAGTTTTTTTTTTCCATGTAAATGGGATTTTGGAAAAAAAAGACAAGTAATATACTTTCTTTGGGATTTAGTAGCAGGTGACTGTCTTGTACTGGGCCTTGGGCTAGCAACCTGAGCCCGTAAAACCCGTAACTGCTACAGAAACAACGAGGCTGAAAGGTGCTTGCTGCCCGATGTACCACATAGTGTGTAAACAGGTAAGAGAGAAGAGAGATCATCTTGTAGCCCATTTTTAACTGAGTTAAAGGGTTTGTAAGTAATTCTCTGAAGATGTATTAGGTTGTCAGAAATGCATATCAGGTTCAAATCATCAGCGTACTACATGAGAGAAGCTTGCTGACAAGATTTATGTTAATTGTTAGTGAATATGTTAGGGTAGAGGGGCGAGAATGGAGCAGTGTGGCACACCAGTGTCGACAGGAAGGAAGGGAGAAGACATGGACAGCCATTTTAACGGTACTACATGAGAGAAGCTTGCTGACAAGATTTATGTTAATTGTTAGTGAATATGTTAGGGTAGAGGGGCGAGAATGGAGCAGTGTGGCACACCAGTGTCGACAGGAAGGAAGGGAGAAGACATGGACAGCCATTTTAACGGACTGGTATCTATAGGTTAATTAGTTAGTAAACCATAGTAGTGTGGGTTGTTATAGCCAGAGGGAAGACGGTTGGTAGATGCGATTTTGGTGAGAGAGTAGCTCAGAAGCTTTAGTGAGATCAAGAAGTATAGAGGAAACAAGATTGCCTTCATCTCTGGCTTTGTTAAATGTATCCGTGAAAGTTGATAAAGCTGTGGTAGTGCTATGGGTAGGTCTAAATCCATGCTATGGGGGGTTAGGTGCTTTTCCTGAAGAAAATGTTGAAGTTGCTTGTCAATACACTTCTCCCGAATTATTGACAAGAAGGATACTATTGCGATAAGTCTGAAATTGGTTTTATCAGAGGAGGTTCTTTGCTTTATGAAGGGGAATAATATAGCAATAACCCACGCCTGGGTGTGGGTAATGCGGGATTTACCCATGGTTGGCGTGGTTTGGTCCCGAGGGCAAAGCCCGAGGGACCAAACAAAGACAACCGTGGGTAAATCCCGCATTACCCACACCCAGAAGTGGGTTATTGCTATTATACTATGACATTATTTAAGAAAAGAAATAATTACTTTTCTTAAATAATGGCATTGTATAATGCCTCTTTGCTGCCCTTCCGCAGCTGTCTGGTATCCGCGGCAGTTCTGATGTACTGCGCATGCCTACGCAGTACATCAGAGCTGTGGCCAAAAGCAACGGAGAAAGCAAGATCAACGTTGCTTTTTACTGTTTTGCTATGTTAAATGGGTTTAACATAGCGAGACAGCTTTAAAATAAGCAACGGAGATGTCCGTTGCTTATTTTAAAGCTGTCTCGCTATGTTAATCCCATTTAACATAGGGAAACAGTAAAAAGGAACGGAGATCTTGCTTTCTCTGTTGCTTTTTTTTTTTTTAAACCTGTCTCGCTATGTTAAATGGGTTTAACATAGCTAGACAGCTTTAAAATAAGCAACGGAGATCAACTTAACTGAGTCTGTTCTTTCCAAAGGAGGACTCGGAAACAGCACTCTGGATTACCAGTGGGCAGATCTCTCAAGATCTGCAAAAAGACCTTTTGAGGCAAGAGGCCATCACAGCTGTAAGATAACTGTATGATCTGTCCTGTGCACCTCTTCCCCTTGACTACATCAAGCCAATCCCAAAAGAAGAGGAAGATTCCTTGCAGATTGAGAAAGGCAGTTTAATGTCACATGTTTTTTCCCATGTGTAGTTATTCATATGGCGAAAGAGGATGACCCTTTGGCCTGTCTGCACCTGTTCTGTCTACAGTCTGAGGTGGTCTGTGGAGGTGGTGGCTTGTAGCACTGTCAGCAAGGGGAGTTCTAATCTGCTTCAAAATGGGCACCTCTAGGGGACCAAACCTTCTCAGTGGACATTTTTGCAGAAGCCCACAGTCTTGTGGACATCTGTTGTTTCTAAGACTACTCATCTTTTTCTCCTGGACGATCTGGTGTTGCTCCTTGGGATGCCACCATGGACCAGGAGACAGGCATATTCTGTGCACTGGTCTGTGCAGTTGCCTTACCAGGTAAGGGAGAACCACCTTTGAAGGCTTCAGGAAAGGTACTGGGAAATACTTCTTTACCAAACCACACTGAGGAATGTCTTTCCTGGTGTAGGGACCATCTGTTGAACCACTGTTTCCCCTGAGAGGTCTCCTAGGCTGAGGAAACATAAATTTAGACAGTTGTTTTCCTGAAGCAGAACTGGCTGAATTTAGCAATAGTGTTGTTGTCTCTAAATGATGATGGTACTCCTCGTACAAAGAGGCAACAAATTTCTTTGCGGTTGGATTTTGTTTTCCAGTATGAGGAATAAGATTTAGACCAAGACAGTGTTTTTCATACTGCTTCACCAGAAGGTAGGGATTCTGACTCTGTAGAGAGCTTTTCCTCAAATTTCCATCATAAAGAATGGTCTTTTTCTAATGCTGTTGCTAAAATGAAGGAGTTTTTTTCATTCGGAACAAAGACGCATCTGAATCTCATCATATATATTATGATTCATTACAGGTAGCATTTCCTCATTCAGCACCTGCACCTCTTGTACTGCCAGCATTAGATGATACTTTCTTGGCAGTCTGCACTTTCTTTGACAGTCAACTGACTGCCCCCAAAAAGTCTGATAAGTTGCATAAATTGCCCCAGTCCCATAAGTTGCTTTTTTTCTAAGTCCGCGGTAGATCCTGCTATAATTTCCTTGTCAAAGTCAGTTTACACCAAACTTTCTCAGCAGCTAGCTTTTATCCTACTAACAAAATGGTAAAGGTTTTGCACAAGTTTGTTAAAAAAAAAGAAGTTTATTCTTCTATATTTTGACCTTAAAGATTGTAAATTGTCTGTGTTTTTGCTGATTTCTTCTGATAATTAAAGTAATTTAATTGATAAGCTTTTGCTTTCAAATACTAAAGCTTCTAAGTGTTCTGTGGTATCTGCTATGTTTCAGGTAGTCATACATTCCTTGAAATGGGCTTATGATGCTGCAGATGTTGTATAAAGCTTCTGCCACTGGCTCTGATTTGAAGATTTGATTGGTTACTGTTATTTACTAGAAGATGTTAAAACTGAAATTTTAAATGCACCCAGGATAAAGAAGTGAAGTTATGTAGTAGTCCTATCTCACTGTAATTCTTGCTGAATGGGTTCAGAGACGATATTTGGCTCCGACTCGGCTGATACTAAAGCTCGAGAGCTTTTACTGGCTCGAGGCTAGCCCCTATCCCATGGTGCCTCACGGCAATTCCACAGATCTCATTTGCCACGAAAGCTTCAAGGTTGTGTCTTACTGGCTCGTTGGCTAAGTAAAACGTTATTTACTAAATTTAGTCTTTTTTCCTGACTTTTTCTATCCTTTACATACTTACATACTTTAATAATATTTGTCCCATGTGTGACTGTTTTTTGAGAGTTTCCGACCCCCATTCTTTCCCAAGGACTGTACAGCCTGTTTAAGTTATAGGGCCGCAGTGCCTGTTTAAGTTAGAGGGCCTTTCCTCCCTGTGTGTGTGTTTAAAAAAAAAGTTATATTCTTCTTTCTTTTGGTACTACCTTTTTGTCTGTAGTTAGTGCTTAGTATTGTTGTTTATCTAGCTAGTCTATTCCTTGTATTCGCAATGTCTAAAGATAAGGATAGAGAACAAAAGGATCATCGCCCTCCGGGTTTAAGAAGTGTGACAGATGCTCACAGAAAATGTCTCGTACAGACAGTCACACCAGTTGCATGTACTGTCTTGGTGAAGCCCATTTGCAGGAGCTCTGCACTTTTTGCCATGCATTTAGCACCAGGGTCTTAAACGAGAGAAAGAGAAAACTTATTGATAGAGGCCTTATGATCAGTTCCTTCCAGGAACAGCTGGAACTCTGTCAGGCAGCTCCTAAATCTTCTAAGAGAAAATCTTCGGCCCCAGCTTCGGAGCTGAAGAAAAAGACCAAAGCGTTGGAGCCAAGAAGTTCTGGCTCCAATTCAGCTTCGTCCATTTCAGTGCCGTCTGTTGCCTCGGCACCGAAAATTTTACCGGACATTGATATTGTGTCACCCACCTTGAGAACTCCTATTTTGGAGAGGAGGAGATCTCCTTCTGTCTCCACCAGACCCTCCAAGACACTATCATATGAGGACATCGAGCAGGTGGTGAAGAGGTTGCTTTCAGATCCAGCTCTGGCAAGAAAATTGGCCCCTCTGGACCCAAAGGATTTGGAGCCGACCCCCTTACCTGCCACTGTTCCTCCTCCAACTGCTTCACTCTCGGAGCCTATTACTTCAGGTTTTTCTGTCTTGGACCCGTCGGCTCCGAGGATTGAACCCGCTTCCTTGGAGCCAATTACTCTATCCTTGATGGCTCAGTCTGGAGCTGAGAGATCTGGGAGCCGACCCTCTCGAGTCGACTCTGAAGGGAACAGTCACCCTGGCTTCTCATCGAAACTGACCCTTCCTCTCAGAGCCTCGGCTCCCACTTCTGCTTTGGAGCCATTCCCCCTTGCTAGGAGTCAACCTTCCATCCTCTCGGAGTGGAGGTGTTCTTTGGAGCTAGGGGGAAAGGCTTTCGAAGCTATAGAGAAGGCTTTTTCCTCTGCTAAAGCCATACCTTTGGAACCTGTGTTCCACCAGCAGCAGGCAGCAACCTCTTCCACCCTGCCACCCCCACAGCATAGGGAACCAGAGACCCAAGTAGCCCCTATTGGAGGTACCCCCTCTTCCGAAACCTCCCCAGATTATCCCACTGGAGAACTCCCTCAGAAGAGGCTGTGTAAGAGGAAGCATGTTGACTCCGCTGTCATGTCAGACACTGATTTAGAGGAATCAGAAGGGTCCCCTAGATCCCCCTCTGAGGATGTCCCCTTTTTTGACATCCTAGAAATCCTTAGACAGAGGGGTGATTGGAAGACCTCTAACCCTACTGAGGATGAATCAGTGTATCTTGAGGCCTTTGGTTCCCGACCTTCCACCTCCTGGGTGACACCCCCTTATGACCAACTCTTGGGGGTCATATCGTGGAAAGCCTGGACCTCCCCAGACTCAGTGGAGCCCATCCCGAGGAGGCCAAATAAGTTTATGACAGCACCTGAAGACAAGACTTTTCTTAGTAAAGGAGTTCCCGTTGATGCTATGGTAGTAGCAGTGGCCACCAAAAAGGAGTTATCCGAAACATCTTCCAATATCCATCCTCCTAACAAGGAGTCCAGGACGATTGATAGGTATGGGAAGTGTACCTTTTCTTCAGCGGCATTTACACTAAGATTGCTGAATTACCTTACCTATTTTACTTGTCTTCAGAGGGATCTCCTGAAAGAGTTGGGAGATACCCTCCAGGGTTCAGTAGCTCCGGGTTCCATGGATAAGGTTTCTGCACAGCTCTCCATCCTTACATCCATAGCTAACTCCTCCATGAAGCTGATATCTTACGCTGCAGGTGGTGCAAGTAGGGCAGCTGCAGCAGGAATATCCCTCAGGGGACATTCTTGTATGCTCTTTGTAATTTCACGGAGTCCTTCAAGTCTTCCTTCACTAATGTCCCCTTTGATGGTTCATTTCTTTTTGGACCAGTAGTGAAAGAGACTTTGACTAGGTGCGAGCAGGAAGGGAAAACCTTATCTGCTGTCACAGTCTGTTTCTCCCTCCCGTGTAGACCATATCCCAAGGGTAATACTGGAGGGAAAATGTTCTGTAAATCCCAAAAAGGTTTCCCTCAGGCACAAGGTCAACCCTCCCCTAGAGGCAGAGGGAGAGGATATAATGGAAGATGCCGCCCTCGCGGCAGAGGAGGTCCACAACATCAGGGAGACAGAGAAACTTTCTCTGATCATCCCTTCCATTGCCCCTGAGGGATTGCCCAACTGTCCGTCTCTGGAGGAAGTCGGGGGTCGTCTATCGCTGTACCCAAGCACCTGGCTTAACCATCTATCAAGATCGTTGGGTACACACCATAATATCCAGAGATTACCTGATCCCCTTTGTTTCGAACCCCCAACAAACCAGTCTCTACCAGACTACACTACCTCCCACCCAACTAGACCATGCAACATCAGAGGTCATCTTGTTGCTGCAAAAAAGAGTCATCCAAGATGTCCTCGCAGAGCAAGTAGGATCCAGAACTAACTCGATTCTTTTTAGTTCCAAAAAAGACAGGGGACTGGAGATCAATCCTAGATCTCAGCAGGCTCAACAAGTATGTAAAGAAATTGAAGTTCAGAATCGTCACTCTGCAGTCGATATTTCCCTTTATCGGAAAAGACAATTGGATGTGCTCAATCAATCTCCAGGACGTGTACTACCACATCAAAATAGACAGGTTCTCCAGGAGGCACTTATGCTTCCGGCTGTGAGCCAGTCATTTCCAGTTCAGAACACAGCACTTTGGTCTCACAACAGCCCCCAGAGTGTTCACCAAATGCATGACAGTGGTAACAGCTCACCTGAGACGTCAAGGATTCCAGGTGTTTCCATACCTAGACGACTGGCTCCTCACTGCTACCACCAAGCATCAACTCATCAAAACCAGGGATGAGACTCTATCCTTGTGCGCCAGTCTAGGTATCACTGTCAACCAAAAAAAGTCAGCCTTATCTCCTTCGCAGCTCATTGTATACTAAGGCTCAGAAATAGACACAACCACCATGTCAACAAGACTAACACCAGAAAGAGTAGAGTCTCTACGCAGTCAAGTCAGATCCTTGCTAAACAAACAAAAAGTTCAGGCCAGAATAGTCCTTCAAGTCCTAGGGACTATGGCTTTCTTCATCCTATTAGTTCCTCTTGCTCGTCTACACATGAGGATGCTTCAGTGGCTGTTATTTGCCCAGTGGTCAATGCAAGACCTTCCATTGTCTCACCAGATTTTTGTAATAAACACCTGCAAGAAGGATCTGACATGGTGGTTGCACACAGAACACCTTCTCCTAGGTCGTCCATTTGTTCCTCCCCAAGAGAAAGCAGTTTTGACCACGAACACTTCCCAGATTGGGGGGAGGGGATTATCTGGGAAGGACAGTCCAAGGTACTGGGCAGAACCAAGAGAACCACTTACACATCAATGTTCTGGAGATGAGAGTGGTGCTGTATGTGTTGCAAGCACTTCACAGCTCCCTTCCCACCGGGACAATTGCGATACAGTCAGACGACATGTCTGCCGTGTGGTACATAAACAAGCAAGGGGGAACTAAATCTTACCCGCTTTGCAGAGAGGCCATAAGAGTTTGGAAATGGCCGATGGATACTCAACGCTTCCTGATAGCAACGCACATCCTAGGGAAATCCAACGTAATAGCAGACAAACTCAGCCGAGCAATTCTGATGCCTCACGAGTGGTCCCTGAATCCAGAAATTGCGAAAGAGATCTTTCACAGATGGGGCCAGCCTTGCTACAACCTATTCGCCACTCACTTGAGCACCAAATGCAGTAGCTACTTTGCCATCATTCCACAACTGGGGATGTCACCCAGGGATGCTCTTTTCCTTGATTGGCCCCCAGGACTTCTTTATGCGTTTCCACCTTTTCCTCTCATCCTGAAGGTAATACAGAAAGCAAAACAGTTGAGAAGTTCCCTGATCCTCATTGCTCCTTACTGGCCTCGACAAGTTTGGTTTCCCTTCCTGTGGCCCTACCTTTTGGAGGAACCATGGATTCTGGACCCATCTCCAGACCTCCTGATTCATCATTCGGGACAGTTCCACCTCACCATCCACACCCTCAAATTGACAGCATGGCTGCTCCAGTTCCATGAATAGCCAGGTGTATTCCCCTATCCCCTTCTGTCAAACACATTCTAATTTCATCCCAAAAACCTTCCACTCAGAAACTATACTCCAGCAAATGGAAAAGGTTTTCGATTTGGGCTACGGATTAGGGCTTAGATCCATATATGGCTCCTATAGAATCTATGCTGTCCTTCCTAATGTCAATTTTTCATAAAGGAGCTGCAGCCGCCACAGTTAGAGTTCAGTTAGCTGCCATTTCCAGTTTCCATTTTGGCTTCATGGGAAATCCAATCATGCAACACTCCTTATGTAAAACCTTCTAAAAAGGGGTTCTTCTTCTCAGGCCTCCAAACAGCCATTAGAACCCTGGGACTTAAACTTAGTCCTCTCATCTGTGATGTCTGCACCCTTTGAGCCATCCTCTTCATAAGACCTAAAATTGTTGTTGTGGAAAACACTATTTTAGTAGCTATAACATCTGCTAGGAGAGTCTCAGAACTGCAAGCTGTTACTATTCGACCTCTTTGCATTATTTTTCACAAGGATAGAGTCTCACTCAGGACAAACCCTTCCTTTCTTCCCAAGGTATGCTCAGAACACAATTTGAGTACTACTGACGTTCACAGAATTCTCAGATTTTATTTACACAGGACTAAAGAATTCAGAAAATCAGATCAATTATTTGTTTCCTTTTCTGACAAGAAGGGCTTGCCTGCTTCCAGGGTTACTCTTTCAAAATGGCTTTCGGATTGCATTTCCTTTGCTTGTCAATCAGCTGGCAAACAATTACCCATCAAAGTCAAAGACCATTCTACTAAAGCAGTATCTACTTCATGTGCCTTTAGATCTAGGCTCCCAATTGGTACTATTTGCACAGCAGCTACTTGGGCAAGACCACATACTTTTGTCACTCATTACAAATTGTATTTGGCCTCCTGGGACAGGTCTTCCTTTGGGTCCACTGTGCAGAAGAGTCTCTTCGCTTGAGCCACCTGGGATACAGGTGCTAGGGACGCTGTCCCATCCAGCAAGAATTACGGCATGATATGACTACATAACATAAAGAAGTTATGTACTTACCATAACGTTCCATGTTTGTAGTCCATCTCACCTACATTCTTGCGTCCCTCCCTCCAACCCCCTTCCTGATAGGTACTTATTGCTTTCTTGAAAACTAGATCTAGAGAATTGCTGTGAGGCACCATGAGATAGGGGCTAGCCTCGAGCCAGTAAAAGCTCTCAAGCTTTAGTATCAGCCGAGTCGGAGCCGAATATCGGCTCCGAACCCATCCAGCAAGAATGTAGGTGAGATGGACTACAAACATGGAACGTTATGGTAAGTACATAACTTCTTTTTATTTGGTCCTTAAAGGGTTTGATGAAAGGGGAATTTTACTTCAGGGGTTGCCCAGGTTTCTCAACTTTGCTTCCTAAGTATAACACCAACAAAGGCTCAGACAAGGAGATTCAAAAAAGAAAGGGGAATCCCCCCGCAACCAAGGTCAACCTAAAATAGTAGACTGACTATATGTCCCCTCAGGATTTTTCCTCTTCTTCATCACAGCAACACTGTGAATCTTTCACAAAGTCTAGGTCTTCACTTACATCTGTGGCACCTGATAAACTTCAGACACTTGAGAAAGATTTAAAAAGGGTACAGCTGACACTGTTTCATAGGTTGGTACTAGGCTATCGGCCCTAGGGCCTATACAAGCCTAGCCATAACAATTCCCTGGTTATTTCTTCCCACACTTTTTACTTCCCTGGACCCCTGTCTAGGGTGAATTTCCTTTCTTCCCATGCAATCATCAAGGTTCCTTTTGAAGAGGGCCAAAGAGGCGCTCTGCTTGACATGTATGGGCAGTGTATTCCAGAGTCTGGGGACTGGATCTCTCTTCCTCATTTTCAAGGGATTCTTCCACATCCTACCTATCAAACTAAGCTGTTCTGGATCAGATGTTTCAGTGATAATAGAACCACTTCCTCCAGATTAAAGAAGGAAAGGGTTTTATTCAAGAATTGTTTTGGTGTCAAAGAGAAAAGAAACCTGGAGACCGGTTCTAGACTTAATTTTTTAAACTGTCACATCATCATTCCTAAATTTAAAATTATTTCCTTATAATCTCTGTTACCCCTTATTCCCCATGCCAGTGTTCTAGTAACGTTGGATTTAATAGATGTGTACCACCACATTCCAATCAACAGCAGTTTCAGGTGCTTTCTGTGTGTCTGCTTTGCATTTTCATTTTGCTATTTTCATCCTTTGGTTTATCTACAGCTGTGAGAGTGTTTGCAAACTGTCTGGCTGTTGTAAAACCCCATTGTAGGTTGCAGGGCATTCAAATTTTCTTTATTCAGATGATTCCCTGATTTTTACAGGTTTCTTCAGAGCTTGTCAAGAATCCCTGACTTGGGTAAAGAAATTATTACTCACTCTAGGATTTCAGGTTAACAGAGAAAAATTATCTGTCGTTCCTTCTCTCAATAGGATGTTTTAAGATTGCTTCTAGGTAAAACACTTAAGATGCTCTTTCTTCCACAAGGCAAAATCGAAAATTACAGGGAACAATTTCTGATATTATCAAACCAGAGAATACATCAGAATTATAGGTTTTATGGCCTCTACTATTCACATATTTCCCTTGACCAAATGTCACAGGAAAAAAAATTCATTGGTTTGTCAAGTCAGTGTGGGATCATCCAACACCAGTATCCTCTTTCATTTCAAATTCCAATGCTGGTGGGTATGTCAGTTGTCCCTCAGCCTAGGTCTTCCTTTTCTCCCTTCCAGCTCCTACCCATTCTGCGAACATAGTTGCATCAGGCTTTGCTTGTGGACCTGTGTCCAAGGGGGTAAAATACAGGCCTCTGGAACAAGCTATACAAATTAAAACACTTAAATATCAAAGAAATGCTGGCTGTGATAAAGGCTACTTACATTCCAGCAGAGCAAAAATTGTTGCATACAAGCTGAACAGGACCTGGCGTACCTGTACAAATTGTCACAGAATGTCCAGATTTTTGTCTGTTCCTCAAAAAATATATCATTTTATGGCAAACCATTGCAGAATGAAGTCACTAAATAATAAGTATTTGAGTTTCAGACTTCATATCCTTCAGAAAAAGCATTACAGCACAAACCCTTTCATTCTAGCAACTTTCTAAATTTATAAGAGCAATATTTAAATTTGTCCCTATCTTCCTTCGACCCCTATTATTTTAGTCTTTGTTTAGATTTCGTGTACTACGAGGTTGAGGGGTATGGGAGTTGGTCTGACCTTTATGAATGGAAGTTAATTGCAGGGTTTCCAGGAATTGATTAATCTGAGGGGAATTCCTCAAGTAGATCTGCTTGCCTCCAGTCAAAATAGACAATTGAAGGAGTTCTGCTTCTGGACCTCTTGCAATCAGGCTTTGAAAATAGATGTCTTTCCTTTCCATGGATGAGAATATTTATCTGTGCTTTCCCACCCTTTACTGTAATAACCACAGTATTTCTGCCGTCTCACCAGACTGAGTAAAAAGAAAATCACAGTCAGTTGCTTATCAGGGGCCAGGATCCTCCACGTTATGCACACTGACATGTCGTTGCACCACACGTACCAGTATGTCTCAGTCATAGTCCATGTGGGTGTAAACGACCTGAGGTGTACCTCCCTAGACTATGTGAAGAATGGCATCATGGTGCTCTCAGGATGCATGTCCCAGGCTGGTATAAGCGTACCATTGAGCAGCATTTTACCTTCTCCGAGCATGATGGCACAATATGAGCAGATGACTGACTGTAATAATTGGCTTAGTTTCTGGTGTCATTCAAAGGTGTGCAATATTTGTCAACATGGAAGAAGATGGTCAACAGGCCCTGCTGCTTTGCCAGGGATGGTCTGCACCTCTCCCCTCTAGGATTTTGTATATTAGCTAAAATATTGTCCTCCTCCATAGTGCCTTTTTTAGGCAATGCCAAACTGAATGTACTTCCAACATAGCAAATTAAAACCCAAGAAAATTTAAGGGTATTACTGCTCAATGCTATGACTCTAAACAAGAAACTCCACTCCCTATAAGCTCTCCTCACCCTAGAAAATGCTGACATCTGTGTGGTCACCGAGACATGATTTAAACCCATGGGGAGCACACTGGCAGTGCAAGACTGTAACACATTTAGACCAGATATTGCACATACAGGGACTAAAGGTGGAGGTGTCTCATTTTACATCAAAAATAAATATACCTCAAACTGCTCATATAGGATGATGCATTTGGAACTTTTCCATTTACAAATTACCATAGGCAAATTTTCATACCACTTCTGGCACGCTTAGGTCTCCTTTTAGGACTCATGAAACCCTTATCATGCATTTAAGCTTATTGGAAACAATCACCATCCAGTCCAATACCAAATCCATGGTGACTTTAATTACTCCCTGTTAACTGAGAATCATATACAACACCAAATGTGAAGGCACAGAGATTCCAGTATTTTGTAAACACACACTTCCTGGACCAGATTGTCAGTACTCTGACCAGGTTCACAAACATATTGGATCTGGTCCTCACTAATATGGGAAAGTACTGCACATCCCCTAGTGTAATGTCTTCTCCGATAAGGTCAGATCACAAAACGGTCTGTTTTGAAATAAAAATAAAACCCAGAATCCCAGCTAACACTGGAATGTTCAGGAACTACTTCAAGGCTAACTTCATACTAATAAGTGATAACCTGGCAAACTTTCAAGCTCCCATAACCCTGAGAACACTGCTCTCCATGTGGAACTGTTCACAGAAACCCTGTACAAGCATGTTAATAGCTGCATAGAGGCAGATGTAACCACCAGGAAGAAGTGCACAACTAACTCAAAAAACAAGCCACCTTGGTGGAATCAAAACATCAACAGGCTGTATAACAGAAGGAATAAAATCATGACAAAATTTAGGTGGTGTAGCACACAGCAGGATAAAGCACTGTCATCAAACTAAACAAACAATTCAGTGGAAAAATAGTCTACCAAAGCCTAATTTGAGGTAAATTTGGCCTCCCAAGCCAAGGACAACCATAAGGCATTCGTTAGCTATGTCCGCAACCTCAAAGGCAGTACACAATTGTGTGCAGAGCTCATTGTTAACAGAGCCACCTGTACGGAGTCAAAAGATGTAGCAAACCTACTGACAAATTCAGCTCTAACTTTACCCCTCTCCCCCACTCAGCCTCCCATGAGGAAATACCATTGAGTATAACTACCCCTACTATCACTAGGGAACAGGTCCTCCATGTTCTGCCAATGTTGCCACAACACTGCATTGATGGGCCCAGACAATATCCCAGTATGCCTTCTAAATAGCATGAAACATGGCCTATCAGGTCCTCTTGACTTGCTATTTAACCATAGCCTTCAAACAGGCTTAGTGCCTCCACACATGGAGAGTAGCAACAGTCATCCCTCTGCACAAAGGTTGGCTATCTACAGATCTTGGAAACTACAGACCCATAAGTCTCACTACTCTTATATGCAAAGCCATTGAAAGAATTATCATGGAAATACTCAATAGTGCCTAATCTCCAAACAATGGACCCAACCCAGTTTAGTTTCATCAAGGGAAGGTCATGCCTGCTCAGCCTGATGGACTTCTTTGAGAAGGTCACCAAAGCAATGGATGAGGGCATGTTGGTTCACACTGCCTACCTTCAGCTTGCTAATACATTTGACACAGTACCCCACTCTGGCACTTGTGACTACAATATTTGGATTACTTCTAAAACTATTTGTGGACCTGCAAAGTGGATATAAGCGTTTTTTGAACTTGCTCTATTTCAGTGCAATTTAACACTTCTGTGATGCATTTATTGATCTTTGTTGATTTTATCTGTGTTTTAAAGCCTGCAGTTTTTAAAGAAATGCCATCTGTGTGTTACTGTACTGCTCCTGAGTTGTTTTAACAACATTCTGATATTTCCCAAAATCCTCTGATACTGCAAAAGCTGTTCTGAGTTTGCCACAATATTTCTAAGTTTTGCAAAGTTTTTCTGTGTTTGTACAAGTTAAGGATGATAAGTAAACTCTGTGTGCTACTCTTAAGTAGTGCATGGAGTTTACTTAGCGTCATTCATTCCTCGGGTGCCATTTTTAAATTATTCCCTAGCTGGTAGTAGCATCATCATTCCAACCAAGTGTGTGCACCATGTAAGTAACTATTAGTTGTAGTAAATATTTCTGTTTGTGCTGTGTGTGTCAATGCTGTTCAAAAACAGGGTCACATATTTTCCTGCATATCTACTTTTCCTGTTATCTTCAGTTATACCTAGTAAGATAAAGCCTTGTTGATGTACTAGCTACTACACAATCAGCTTACACCAGCCTCTACTGCTACTGCCTGTTTGTACATTTCAATGCTGCTGTACTGCCTGCTTATCACCAACATAGGTTTATAACTACATATTAAGTAGTAGAGTGCAAACATGCAGCATAACTGTAAGTACATAATGCAGTGATCTTTGAGTCTACACGTGTTAGTAACAGCTCTAATACTGGTCCAGAATGGGACTGGCTATTTTCTTCTACTGCATACTACAGTATATGTTAATGTGACCTTCTAAGGGCTCAGTTGTTGTACTAGTAGCCTTTCCAGATCACTGTTTAATATAACTAAATCTGTGGAGTGTATTTGATTATATAACAAGTCAACAGCTATATTTTAAACCCTACTACCCCTCACATATGATGTTTTTAACTGCTGTTTTTTAATCTGCGGTGATGGGTATAAAGTTCGCATTTTTGCTATCACTGTTATAACTTTCCTCTCGGCTTTCTGTTGGTGTTTTTCTGCTCCTTACCCTAATCCTTCTCTACTGCTGGCTAAGCTATCCACTGTTTTATTTGGTTTGCTTTTATTCTACCCTGCCTCTCTGTACCCATTTTTTTGCATTATTGTTAATTCTAAACTACTATACTACACTTTCTGCAATAACTAATCTGTCTCTGTCTGTCTCTCCCTTTTCCATACAGCTCCCTTTTGCTCTACATGAAAAAAAACCCCTTGTATCTACTGATTCCTGAGACTCTGGATGTGCAATTACTCCTGGAACGGCAAACATCTACTTGCAATTGCACTGAAGTGCAGTGTATGTCCATATTATTTCTTTATTCCTGGTTTTTGTATTTCCCTACACTAGCTTTGTCAGTGGTGTGCACACTGGTTGGACCTCGCAAAGCGCGTCCGTCCCCCCCTCCACTCTAGTATAGTGCTACTGCTTTTATTAACTGCTGATCCCCAGCAATTACATAGACTATATTTCAGCTAGTGTCCCCGATTTGTTTTACTGTAATCAGCAGTACTGGGAATGGCAATATACTCTGTGCCCACTATACCCACGTGGAATTAACCTCAGTTAGATATACCTAGCCCACAGAAAATACATTAAACCTGCTCAGGACTCATAATGCCATTAAGCTACTTACCTTAGCTGGCTGATTTGATTCTACAGTGAACCAGTTGGACCATGGTTCACCCACTCCATTCCCCTACCCTGCCCCCATTTCCCACCCGCCCTCACTACCTCTACATTTATCTATACCTGACTCCTCCCACATATCCCACTATCCAGTCAAAACACATTCCTCCTACCACTCAAATCTCACCACAAGATCACCACACTCAACTATATTATGACCCATCCCATAATAAAACCACAATTAGTTGTACTCCTAGCACTACTAATCACAACTCCCATATCTCTCCCATACCCCACCTTCACATGACACAACCAACTTCCAACACACCACCATTCCATCCTTCTCCTCTATCATGGCAGAACTCTATCCCTGCAGCACAACCCTACTGTAAAAGCCCAAACTCCTTTCAATCCTGCCCTCACCTAACCTTTCCATTCACCCACACCCAAACAAACCTACTCTCTACACTTATCTAAATCCCCATTCAACTGTCGACCACATATTATTACATAATACACAAAATATCCCTCTCTCTCTCCAGTGACATCCATCCCAGCCCAGGTCCCACATTCTCCCCATCCAGCAAGGCCCCTACCCCCTCTCCTCCTGGCACTCCCAAGTCAATTCTCTTAATCACAGTCAATGCTCAAAGCCTTCATAATAAACTCCCTACCCGCCATGCCTGACTTTCCCATAACCACCCTGACATTGTTGCCATCTCAGAAACATGGCTTAAGGCATACATAAAAGACAGTGAAATATTGCCACCAGGCTTCCAAATGATCTGTAATGATAGAACCAATAAGAAAGGTGGTGGAGTAGCCATAGTCTACTCCTCCTCATATACAGTTACCTCTTTTACCAACCACATTCCAAAATGTGCCAATGCCGAAATGGTTATACTCCACCTAAAAATCAACAATCACAAATCTGTTTGCATAGCTGTTCTCTATATTCCCCCAGGCAACAACAACATTTCAATTCTAGAAGACATCCTCTCCTGGTTCTCCTCAAATATCAGAAGTGAAACCTATATCCTAGGAGATGTAAACATTAACTGAAACACTATCATCTAACATTAACTGAAACACTATCATCTCTGAACCCCTCCCCTTTCAGCCTCTTTAAATTCACCCATATAATTAACTCTCCTACCAGGCCTAACAAAAATGGAGCCATTGGCACTGTCCTCGACTGAATATTAGTATCACAACCTAACCGTATCTCTATCTCTACCTCAGGTATTCTCCCCAACCCTATCAGTGGCCACCTACCAGCCTTTGCAGACTGTCACCCCTCTCCACTCCAAAAGCAACATCACTACATCCAAACCCAAAACCTCTCTAAGTTCAATCCATGAATTTTCAACGACTGTCTAAAACTACTATCCTGCCCCCCAACAATGCAATCTGTTACTTTAACAAAACCTTTCTAAATCTCCTCAACAGTCATACTCCTCTCAGAATCAAATGGGTTAAAGCCAAAATTTCCCCCTAGCTATCAAAAGCAACCAAACAAACCATGCTCCTAAGAGACAGAAAGTGGAAACAATTCCACAACAATAAACTACCTAACACCCTATTTGAATTCAGACAACTCTGCAGTACTGTAAAAATACCAACCCAAAAAAGTTCTGGGACGCTATCTCCTCTCTCCTCCATCCCAGCAACAAAGATAGCCCCTGCCCTAACCCAGACTTCACCGACTTAGAAACAGCCACAACATTTAACTCCTTATTTGTGGAATGCATAGCTAAACTAACCACCACCTTCCCATATCCCCCTCCAAGTTCATCCCTCAACCCTACTTCTACCCTACTGACAACACACAACAATCCTCCACCTTCAAGCTTAACCCTATTCCAACAAGCACTATAAAAAAACATCTCCTCCAGCTAAAACCGTGCTGTACTGCACCAGACAATTTACCCCCCTTCCTCAAATTATCTGCTGACAGCATAGCCCTACCTCTCTCCATATTAATAAAAAGGTCCATCCAAGAATCCTATTTCCCTTCAATTTGAAAAGATGCTTTCATCATTCTTCTCCACAAGGGTGGTAAAAACTATGACACCACCAATTTCAGGCCCATTGCCATCCTTTCCCCACTCTCAAAAATCCTATAAAAGTGTATTCATGCTCAACTAATGTCATATCTAACACACAATAATCTCCTTACCCCCACCCAACACGGTTTCCATCCTGACCACAGTACCATCACTGCCCTTTTTTCCTTCCTCGAATCCATCAACCATGCTTGTGACTCTGGCAAACTCATTTCCAGCCTGTTCCTAGATCTGTCCAAAGCTTTTGACACCATCTCCCAACCTATACTCCTATCCCACCTCTCATCTTTCAACCTGTCTCCATCTACCATATCCTGTTTCTCTAGCTACCTCTCTGAAAGACAGCAATCTGTAAAATGGAAAGCTTCTACCTCCTCCTTCCTACACACCCCCACTGACGTTCGCCAAGGCTCTGTTCTACGCCAACATATTCATCAGTAACTTTCACCATACCATACCCAATACCTCTCTAATCCACTATGCAGAGGATTCCACAATAATCACTGCTGACTCCCCTTCCGACCTGCTACTAAAAACCCAGTCAGCTTCTACTAAAACAGAAACTTGGATATAACAACCATCTCACCCTAAATGCACCCAAAACTAAACTGATGATCTTTACTCCCCCTAGAATCTCCTCCTTTGATAACTCTTCCTTCACTATACTAAGCCAAAATAATACCCCATTGAAATTTTATCTTGCACCAAGCTGCTAGGTGTCACCATTGATGAGCATCTAAAGTTTGACATCCATATTCAAACAACCATCATAAAAACCCCATCAAATATTAGGACTCCTATACAGACACAATCTCTACGTTACACCCTCCACAAGAAAGACCTTAGCCTACTCCTACTTTCTCCCCTCCCTCATATACGGTGCCCCCCTGTTCACTAATCTCCAACTTGTCTTACAATCCAAATTAGAATCTTGCTACAATAAAATCACAAATTTGCCACCAACGCCAGAAATTCTTCTTATCACTGCCTCTCCCTCCAATCTATAGGATGGCTAGAACTGCCTAATTATCTAAACCTCCTCAAACTCACCACAGCCCATAAGCTCATCTTCAAGCCATCCATCTGTTCAGCTCTCTTCCCCACCTTAACTCCCTATATGCCAAACTGTTCACTCCGCTGAGAAAACCAAAACCTCCTCCAAATCCACAAACCTTCACAGCCCCCAGCCACCTTCTGCTAGCATACTCCCTAGCCAAATTATGGAACTCACCCCCCCTCCACTTCGTAACACTGTAAACCACACCAACTTCAAATCCATCCTACACTCCTACCTGTCATCTAAATGGATATGCCCCTGCTCTTTCCCTACTTAAGCCCCTCACTCATCTTTTTCTCAGCAATTAGTGTCTCTCTTTCAACACCTACATACAACTCCTCTAGTCTGCTTATCACTGCTTGACTGCTATTCCACCCATTGTTCATTACTTCTGAGACTTGTATTTAAATCCTGTGTAATATTGTAATTCTTATGTCTGGAAATATATTCTACAAAGAATACTCTGAATACTTGTATTTTCCTTACATGGATAACTGCTTACTGCCACCATAGCCAATCTGTATCCAAAAGCATCTCTTCTTATCTGCTTAATTACATGATCACCAAACAGTACTTCCTCTATCTGATATGCATTAGTAATGCTCTTTCTGCATCCTTAGTCACTTTTGTAAATGCAAAATCATATTTCTGCAAATGTTTTACTAAGACTTATTCTGAGTACAGAAAGAATATCCATTGCCACTGCAGTTACTCTGTATACAAATGTTATCTTTTCTTGTCAGTTGTACTCACAGCACACACACTGCTACTACTCTGCATATAAATGTCATCTCTTCTTGTAGTTAAATGTACTATCATCATGTTATATACTATTGGTTGATAAGCATATTTGTTATTGTTGTTGGTAAATGGAGTTTTTCTCCCCAGGCCTCCACTAAAAATGTGCTCTTCGTGGCCCAGTGGACTTTCCTGGTCATAAAATTGAAATAAATAAATAGAAATTCTCCTACATTTGTGCACTTTTTTCTGTTTTTGTGAACATTTTTCAGGATTTGTGAACTTATTTCCAAGAATTCCTTATACTGCAGGATTTCTGCCTTTTGTTGTAAAGCATTTGTTACTGCATTTGAGCTCAAAACCAGTTTGTTTTATGTTAAAAGGGTATTTCTGCACTCTGGTGGGAGCAGAGGGCTGATTCAACCAATCTGAGTTGGGAATTGCTGGTGGAAGGCTTATTGCATGTTGATCTGATTGGCTTGAGGGCTTAACTGTGTAAAAGTCTTTCGTCCTGCTGGTGTAAAGCAAGCCTTGCATTTGCATGATTTTTAAATGTAGTTACCCGTGCCTTGTATATAAGGAAACCTCTCCAGTTTACAATACTCTAGGAAATGCTGTCCATAGTCTTGCATTGTTCATAGCTGTTCGAAGAGCTGCCAGTTTGCATAGAGGAAAACACTACTGAAGGTCATCTAATAGTATGCTACTAAGCACTCTCACCTTTAAGTGACTCTCCCCTACTTTTTCCCATCTACTAAGAATCTGGTGTAATGGATAGGCACTTCCCTGTCACCTCTGTTTCTGGCCTGGTGGATATGGGCATCCTGAGGCAATGTATTAACTGCCTCATGTTCACTAACAACCATTTAGTTGTAGAAAAGACAAACACAGTGTCTGAATGATGTAGATACACAATGTCATTGGAGGCAAAGCTCTTACATACACACGAAAAATGCAAACCATGTTGTCAGTCTTACACCCAAAACACACTCTGCCAACACTAAGGAGCAAACACACAGAACCACATATGTGAGGGTACTCACTTGTAATATACCCAGATCTCCAAAACCTCCTAAAGGCATCTCTCAGTGGCCCTACGCGCACACAAAAAAGACAGCACCTCACACAACTCATAACTCTGAAAGTCATAGTAGCCTAGCTTCCAAGCTTATAAGGTAGCAAACCACACAGCCAGACATTCTAGTTATTGGGGATCCCGTTGTAAAACATACTGATGTCCCCCTTACTAGGCTAAACAAGGATAAGATCACATTGAACTGTCCGTCTGGAACCAGGATTTGCCATATCATACATGGACTTAGGTCTGTAAACCACAAGTACCAGTATAACATGGTCATAGCCCATGTGGGCATAAACGACCTAAGTCATACCTTACTGGACTATATGAAGAGAGACATGATGGAGCCATATGAAGGTGTGTCCCAGGTGGGTATGAATCTATCCTTGAGTACTATCCTACCTTCACCAATGATGATGCCACAGTACCAGCAAAAAATGATTGACTTCAGCAATTGGCTTAGTTTCTGTGTCACAACAAGGGGCTCCTATATCTGTCAGCCTGGGGAGACATGATCAACAAATCACGATGCTTTGCCAGAGATGGTTTGCACTTGTCACCACTTGGCTTCCAGACACTGGCAAAAGCTTTATCTATCCTCATTGTATCTTTTTTATGCTGTGCCAAGTTGTTAAACCCTCCAACATAACAAAAATCACTCACGACTACATAAAGGTACTGCTGCTCAATGCTAGGCGTTTAAATAAAAAAACTGCACTCCATGGAAGCACTCCTCACCCTGGGGAATGGAGACATATGTGCAATCACAGAAACATGGTTCAGAACCATGGAAAGCAACACGGCTATGAAAGGCTACAATGCCTTTCATACATTTTGATCCACCTCCGCTCAGGATAAAACAAAAAGAGGAGGTGTCTGTTTATAAAGGAACAGTACACTGCTAGACTGGTCCAACACCATGACTCATTTGAGCTGCTGCATACCCAACTAACCATAGGTGCAGCCCTCTGTCATATCTTTGCTGGCTACAGATCCCATAACATGAGTCTGGAAAGCACCATCTCCTACATAAATCTACTGGAATCTCTTAACATTCAACCTAATGCCAGACTTGTGGGTGACTTCAACTACTCCTCCATAAACTGGGAAACGTATACAACCCAGAATGCACTTGCTCAGAGTATTTGGACTTCGTCAGCACAAACACCCTGGAACAAGTAGTTAGCTTCCCAACTAGTGGTACAAATATTTTATACCTAGTAGTCATGAACATGGGGGGATGCTGCTACTTCCTATGCATTAACTTGTCCCTGGTAAGATTTGACCATAAAATGATCTCCTTTAGTATAAAAATTAACCTAGAACCCCTGTCAAACTCCAGACTTGTTGAGAATTTTGCTAAAGCCAATTACCTCAAGCTAAGTGACAGTTCTTAAAACTTCTAAGCCTCTCTGAACCTCGGTGATACGGAGTCTTACTCTGAGCTGTACACAAAAGCACTGTACAACTGCATTCGTAGCTGCATAGAGGAGGTATTACTTGTTTATGTCAAACTTATGATTACTGGCAAAAATAAAGCACCCTGGTGGACCCCTAGCATAAATTATACAACAAAAGGAAAAAAATCCTTTCCAGAGTCAAGAAGAAATAGGCAAAACAGTGCAAAAAGACACTCACCAGTCTAAACAAACAAATTAGAGAGCTGGTCAAATCTGCCAAAGCAACTATGAGGCAAAGATATCATCCCAGGTGAAAGGTAACCATAAGGCTTAAAATCATGTTCATAATCTCAGGGAAATGGTCAGTAATGTACTGAATTAATCATGAATGGTAGCACATAAACCCAGCCTGAAACTATAGCAAATCTGCTGGCCAACAAGTTCAGTTCAAACTTCTCTGCCCCCACATCACCTTCTACCACACCCAAAGAATTACCCACAACCATCCCCCTACTTGTCATTATGAGGGAACAGGTCCTTACAGTGTTCACTAAAGCCAAAAACACAGACTCCATTGTTCCCAACAACATTACAGGATGCTTCTTAAATAGATTAAAACAGAATCTATCAGGGCCACTAGAAAGGCTCTTTAACCACAGCCTCCAGATGGACTTAATTCCAGAGGAATTGAGGACTGCTACAGTTGTTCCTCTGCACAAGGGGGGCCCATCAACTGACCAGGGAACTACAGACCCATAAGCTCGACCAGTCTTATTTACAAGGCCATGGAGAGAATTATTATGGACCTGATCAGTAATGACAAAGGAACTCTCCAAACACTGGACCAACCCCATTTAGCTTTGTCAAAGGGATATCTTGCCTGCTGTGTCTGGGGGACTTCTTCGAGAAAGTCACCAGGGCTGTGGATGAGGGTAAAATGGTACACACCTCTTATCTAGATCTGGCCAAAGCTTTTGACACAATCCCCCATTCAGGGATCATAGATAAACTTACTGAGTTAGGCAGAAACCCCTACATCGTCAGATAGATAGCCAACTGGCTCACTGAGAAAACACATGTTGTCCAGAAAGGTGAATCCACTTCCGGTAAGAAACCTGTTACTGGATGTTCCCACAGGGCTCAATGTTGGTATATACTTCTCTGAAGTGAAGGCCATTGTTGGGAGACACTGGCTCACCAAGTTCATTGAGTACTGTAAGCTGGGAGCAATCATTGAATTCCCAAATGATCTTGACATCCTACAGATAGGCCTAAAAATGACAAACAGTTGGTGCCAAACCAATGGTCTGAGACTAAATGCTAAAAAATGTATAATCATACCTTTCTGTAAATCAGATATCCCTGCAAATTATATTGATAGCACACCCCTAAAAGTAGACCCAGTGGTGAGGGACCTAGGAGCATAAATAGATATTAAATTAAGCTTTGACCACCAGGTAGCTACAGGAAGTGAGGAAATCCTTCTGTGTGGCTCAACCTATAAGTAAAGCATGGCATCAATATCAAAGGAAGTCATAGTGTCATTGTACTCAGCCCTCATCAGGCCCACAATTGAGTGCAATGCTCCCTTCTGCATGTACCTAACCAGGCACTTAAACCAATTGGAGCAGCCCCAGAGATTTCTCACTAAAAAAAATATACAAAGCATATGACACAAGTCTTATGCAGACCGAGTAAAGGCCCTATCCCTGTACTTCGTCTCATATTGTTTATTGAGAGTGGACTTATGCCTGACCTACAAGGCATTCTCTGATCCTGCCCTTATGAAAATTACTTATTTGCAAGAAAAATTGTCCGACTGATACACATTCCATGGACCTGAACCTTATTTGTGACTCTAACAGAACTTGCTGGAGCAACAGATTTGTATGCCAACGGCTACCTCGTCTATGGAATAAATTTCCCATCTTTGTAAAACAAAGCCCCGTCCCTCACTCTCTTCAAATAGAATTTGGATAAATGAATGGGGAACCATAAATTCACTCCTGCGGTACTGCATGTTTCCCTCATGGACAGTGGTAGTCTGTAAACTGGGCTTCAGCACCCAAAGACCCACTACCCTGATACTACCCCATCCCATATCTGGAGAATTAAGACATGATATTGCCATATTGTGGGTATTATCTGCTAAGTTTGTGAAGGCTGCTGTACCATTAGACTAGTAATCGCCTATGAATATATGAACCTATGACAACAGGTTAGGTATAACACTGTATTTCACCCAATGGATAGCCAGCTGGCTCACAGACAGGACCCAGGAAGTTAAAATTGGGGAGTCCACCTCTACAAAGAGGCCAGTCACAAGTGGAGTCTACCGGGGATTGGCCCTGGGATAGCTCCTTTTTTTGACATTTACTTCTCTGAAGTCAAGGCCAATGTCAGGGACCTCTGGCTGACCATATTTGCAGATGATTGCAAGTTAAGAGCAATCGTGGAATCCCTCACTGAAACTAATGTTTTCCATGAAGGACTGACACAGACAAATAACTTTTGTCAAAGCTGTGGACTAAAAGTAAATGTCAAGAAATGCATAAAAGTATCCTTCAGGAGTATTAACAACACACCATAAGAGTCAACCCAGTAGTCAGGGACTTGGGGGCACATATAGACAGTATTCTAGTTTTTGACCATCATGTGTATAAAGTAGCGAGGAAATCATCCTGTACTGTGCAACTTGTAAAGAAAGGTATGGCATCTTGGTTCAAAGAGGTCATTGTCCCACTGCTTTCTGCATTCGTCATCTCTGCCATTGAGAAAAATGCTCCCTTTTGTATGTACTTAACCAGGCACATCCAACAATTTGAATGTCTTTAGAGGTTCTTCACTAGAAGAATACAGGGTGTAACTAATACATCATATACAAGCTGCCTTAAAGCCCTATCCCTGTATTCTGTCTTCTACAGGCTGTTAGAAGATCCATGCCTGGCATACAAAGCATTGTTGGACCCCACCCTGATCGACGTCCAGCATATCTGCAACACAAACAGCACCATAATTACCTGTTCTAAAGACTTAAACCTTGCCTGTGATTTAAGTAAGACCTGCTGATGAGACAGGTATGTATCCCAGAGACTACCCTTTATCTGGAACAGGCTCTTCATCTGTATGAAGCAGAGTTCCTGCCTAATCCAAATCAAGTGCAACTTGGACAATTGAATGGGGAACAGGAAATTCATCCCTGGTTTGACTCTTATGTCTCTAATGGACACAGGCATCCTGCTAATGGTGCATCTCCAGGGCTGCTGCTTGTAAATGTTTCCTCTCCCAAGGCTCTATTTGCACTTGTCAAGGGTGCCAGAACTTGTCAAAGATTTGGGATGCATGGCTAGGCTTAAAAAGTCCCAGTGGTTGTTAGCCTAATATACACCTGTGAACTTCTTATGATCCAGAAGGACTCTTCAAAACTAATTGTGGTGACCCCCCTTTGGCCCAGGCTACAGTGGTTCTTATTTCTTTTGAAAATGGCCAAGGGCAGTTACCACAAACTCTTTAATAGACTGGACTTTACTCATATGGACAAGGAGTGTTTGATACATCCCAACCTTCATCTCTCAAGTTAATTGCCTGTATAATAGAATTGTAATTTATTTTAGGCACCATTTCTCCAAGGATGTACATTGGGCATTAAAGGAAGCAAAGATACTGCTGCTAGAAAATCATTCATCAGGTATGCCAGTCTAAGAACCAGGATCCATTTCAGACTCAGACTTCTGTGGTTCTTTAGAATTTATGAGTTACTATTCCCTGGCCTCTGTTACTCTTACATTAAGATTAATCTTTTGTCTGTATCTGCTTGTCTGCTCTTAGATTCTCCCCCTCTCTTCATTGCCTCTAGTAAAACAGTTTTTTTGAAGGGGGTGTTACATAAATGCCAGTCTAGAAAACAGGTTGTTCCTTCAAGGGATCTTAACTTTCTGTTAGGAAAACTAACACTGTTTCTTTTTGAGCCTACTCATGAGACTGATTTGAATTTCTCATCTTGTAAAACTGTGTTATTCATTGTTTTGATTTCTGCAAGAAGAGTATTTGAGTTGCAAGCTGTTATAGTGAGTCATTCCTATCGGATTTTTCACAAGGGTTTACTTTATGTCTATGGTTATTTCAGAGTTTACAGTAAGACAAGCTATTCATATTCCTGTTTCCTTTCCAGAGCGTAAATATCAGGGAGAAAGAGTTTTGCACACTCTGGATGTCAGTGATCAACTCATGCTACATTGACCACACAAAAACCTTTGTGACTTCGGATCAACTGTTTGTTTCTTATGAAGGTGAGAAGGGGCAACCGGTGTCTAAGCAAGCTGTTTTCAAACGGTTGTCCCATGCTGTTGCCTTTTGCTACTCTCACCATAACAAGACACTTCCCAGGGAAAGTCTGGGCCCACTCTACCAGGGCTGTTTCTACCTTTGTGGCTTTTTGGAAAGCAGTTGACTGTAAAAACACACTAGGGGCAGCAACTTGGTCATCTATACAAACCTTTACCAAGCACTACAAGCTGGATTAATTCTCTAGGTCCAGAGCAGTCTTTACAAGGACCATTCTACAGGAATTCCAAGACTCTGGTTCATCTTCCTCCTCCCTTGCTGCCTAAGCTTTGGTATTCATATTATGTAGCTTACGCTACTGCAGAAGTGATAGGTTCATAGGTTTATACTAGGCTATCTGCCCTAAGGCATTTATAAGCCTAGCCCAAATTTTTGTGGCTTACGCCACCCCTTATATGAAAAAATACTGTGCCCATTAGTTTGTTGTGCCTCTGTCCAGCAGTGACACAGAGATGATTCCCGGGGTAAACCTACGATCTCCCATCCACAGGTCTAGATTTCTCTTGAACAGAGTCAGCGAGGTGCTCTGCCTCACATGGACCGGGATTTTATTCCACAGCATAGGGAGTCTCTGAGTGATAAATCTATCCCTCCAGCACGTCCTATTTATATCCGTGCTAAGGTTTAAGTCGCTTGCTCTAGTGGTTTTGGTGGATTTGGATTTTTTGAGGTGGAGCATGTCCATTAATTCCGGGTTGGACATGGCCTTGTATGTCAGGCACATGTCACCTCTGAGCAGACGGTATGCGACTGAATAGAGCTGGAGTTTCTTCAATCTGGCAGATCTAATGATTTCATAGTATACTTGCACAGAAAACCGCTAGAAGCCGTAACTCTTTGAGAATGCTGAATTTATTTAAAACGCTAAGTAAACACGTTTTTTGTCTGGCCCGAATGGCTAGACTTCTTCAGAACAAAAACTAAACATTGTCAGTTAAAATTCAAACCCTCATATATATAAATTCCCCACCAAATGTTTTAGTGATGCTGCTTAATGGCACTAGGGGTCAGCATTGAGATCAATGGGTTAAGGTTGTATACTAAAGGCAAATTTATTTGCAACTCAAAAGGAGTTGTATATTTAGCTATCTGCCAATGTTGCCCATCCTTTTACATAGGGAAGACGGAGCGTAGATTAAGAGACAGGGTTTATGAGCATCAGAGAAGTATTAATTTACAAAAAGAAGAAAATGCCCTTGCCAGACACATCCTGGCTTTTCCTAACCACAGATTCCATTTCAGAGTAGTCGACCAAGTCAGACAAGATGTGAGGGGGGTCCTTTTGGTCTGTTACGTGAGAAAATGGAGTTATTGTGGCAAATCAAGCTCAATGCGTACACAAATCCAGGTTTAAATGACAAGTGTTCACTGATGTGTCTTTTAAAGCTCAAAAGTTTGGATAGATGATTTAACATCATGTTTCTCGTTATTCAAATAAGCAATAATTCAAAGATTTTTGATAAGGTATTAAAGCATATTTTTTTTTGGCTTAGGTGGATTATGTGTGTATTGTTTTCATGTTTTTAATTTGTTTACGTTATTTTTGAGCCAATTTAGTATATAGATATATGGAATTTAGCGTAGTCATGTAGTATGAATGAATGGGTTTATACATGGTATGGAGCGTAGTTTAAATGCTCTGGTTTGTATGAGTTTCACTATAGAAAAAAATATATATTTGGGATTTCATTTAGAACATGATGTTAAGTTTTGTATATACTGCAACCTTATTATTATAATACTGGGGCAGTATAATAAATAGGTTGGTATGATCATTTCATTTTAATGAAATGAAGAGGGTTGTTGCAGTCTATAGATTCATATATACACATTTTTGTAACAAAAGCAATTTTTTCTATGGCTAATATTTCATTGTTTTTAACCGTATATATCTTTAAGAAGAAGCAGTGTCACTAAAACATTTGGCGGGGAATTTATGTATATGAGGGTTTGAATTTTAACTGACAATGTTTAGTTTTTGTTCTGAAGAAGTCTAGCCATTCGGGCCAGACGAAAAACGTGTTTACTTAGCGTTTTAAATAAATTCAGAGTTCTCAAAGAGTTATGGCTTCTAGCAGTTTTCTGTGCAAGTTGGTATTATTTTGGTCGTATAAGTTGTGGATTTCATCGTATAGTTGTGTAATCATTTCTTAGTTACAACAAATTGCTTTCTCAAGATTTCTGAGAAAGTACTGTGTCAGGAGTTTTTAAAATCTGCCAACTCATTATATTCCCAAAAATATTTTCCCAATTACCTCTCTTTCCCTTCATACGTCCAGTATTTGCTGTCTACTGGCTGTCCAATTTATATTTGTTTTGGTCCACGAGAGCTAAATGAAGTAATTAAAAGACAGTATTATCCATTGCTTACAGCTAAAATTATCTCCTGATATGCCAAATATGAAGTTCTTTTCAGTGTGAGATGCAAACCAGGGTTTCTGGCAGGTAAAGATAGATGAAGAAAGTTCCAATTTATGTACATTTAATACACCATTTGGAAGATGCAGATTCCTTATACTTCACTGTTTAGTGTTTATAGAGATTTTTCTTTGCAGCTGTTGGACAGGTAGTCAGGACCAGTGTTAGCATCTTGGGGGCCTCCAGCAAGTGTAAGTTTGGAGGCCTCCTGGACACTTCCCATGTAAGTATAACTCTGTCACTGTCACCCCTCCTGAATAACTTTTTAGTTCATGTTGTAGAGTTTTAGGAGTACTCAAAAACTGAAATGTAGCTACAGTTTTCTTACATTGCAACATGACAGTGAAACATCCTATATTGGCCCATCTCACAAAAAGGCATTTTATTTATCCTTTGTTGACCAGGTTAGTCCCACTAGGCTACTAACCTCTTTTCAGGAGGATACCCATGGTGGTGTTTAACATCGACAGTGACTGGCATTTAGTCACAATGAAGTTACATTACAACAAGCCTATGTTCAGGGCTGACTTTAGGTGAAAAGATGGCCAAAGTGAAGGCACACCCCCCCCCCCCCCCCACTGCCTAATGTTTCACCCCCAGATACCTGCTCCAGTACTCCCTTCTTTTTTCTACCTTCCTGGGCTCCTCAGACCATGCACATTACTTTTCTTATTCCTTTTTGCATATTTTGCCTTATTCTTTAACTTTTGGCTTTTTAGATGCTCTAATTTTTTGTTGTTTTTTCTTAACAATCTTTTCATCCAGTGATGGCAAAAGTCATGATTATGGCTAGATATTAGTGTTGCTGTTCAAGTTTAGGTTTTCCTTGCATCCTTTCAGCACACCTTACCTCACAAAGACTGCACATTAATGTCCACATAAGAAATAACCCAATTAAGCCATAGAGTATATATATGCTTTGTGGTGTATTTTACAGCATTTTCTCAAACTTTTGATCTAGTGAAGGCCTGAACAAAAATCATGAGTAAAAATGTTTTTCAATCTTATTTTTTAAGTTGTGCCCAAGGCTTAAAGTTTAAAGTGGACAAAATAATAGTTCACAGTAAACTAACAAGACTATTGTTTGAGAGGATGCATAAATTCTGTCTGGAAATACCCCCCCCCCCCCCAAAAAAAAAGACAGCCACTACGTGTGCATCCCCCCAGTGTTAGACTGGGATGAAAGCAGAGGTTCAAATGGCCGCAGTCATCTTTTTCAATTGATTGATATTTTATATATATGCGTAGCATACCCCTTCAGTCCACACCCCTACCTCCCAGAGGCAGACAGTTGTATGCATGCCTGATATATGATTATGAGGAAAGTGAAAAAAATCACAAAAATCTAATAAAAATGAATTGTTCTTAGACAGTACACTGCACCTTCAAAAGCTATAGAAACCTTCTTTGCACACCTCTGAGGTCTGTGAAAAACATAAAAGAAACCATGACCATACTGCTTCCAGCCCAACAAAAGCAATATTGATTTCCTGTGCACGCCTTTGAGGTTTGATTCTGATGAAAATTAAATAATTAATAACTATGCCACCCTAGCCCCCCCTACCTCCTCCCATACACACACACACACAAGCTACAGCAGTCTTCTGTGAACACTTCTATGCAGGGTTGATTTTAAAATAGGCACAGGCCACTACTAAGTCCATGACAAAATCTGTTTATACAGTCTGGAGTGTGGGGGTCACCAGTCTCCTAGAA
Organism: Protopterus annectens; assembly: GCF_019279795.1. Taxonomy (NCBI): domain Eukaryota; kingdom Metazoa; phylum Chordata; order Ceratodontiformes; family Protopteridae; genus Protopterus; species Protopterus annectens. The sequence continues at coordinate 972,814,270 of NC_056744.1, forward strand.
GCTCTACGTGTCTGTATGTTCTGTGATGTATTTTATGCCTTACTTTTGAAATGGAATTACTTGTTAACTGCATTTTTTTACTGCCACCCAGAAGAGTTATGTATGCGTCAAGCATTAATATGTGTGTGCACAGATAAAAATCAGTGATATTTTCTACATGTACTCTCAAACTGCATGTTCACCTTCGGGGAAATTGGAGGAATTTGAATTCACCAGACAAATGGTTTTGAGGTGCTGGAGAAAGTCAGAACATGTAGACAGAAAGACACACGCACGCAGACACACACACACACACACACACACACACACACACACACACTCTACTCTGGATGGAAAAAGCCACAGCCAAGAACTGAATCAGAGCAAAGCAGTGTGAAATGAAAGTGCTACTCACTGTGACAATGAGCATTTGATTTCATGCACGTCATCTTCCTGCCAAACCACCATAGGTATCCACTTAACATACGTAAGGTCTGTGTTTGTGACGGTAAGTGAAAGAAATTATGGCCAACTTGTTCCTCTTAAGTTGCAGCTGTCCAACACACTCAAGCATAAGCCATAACAATAGTAATTTTACTCTGATTTCATAATATACTGTGACACTAGTGCTGCCAGATCAGATCAGTCACTGTTTAAAATCGTCAAGTATCAGCAGGGTTAAGTCACTTTTATTTGCCTCATTAAGGAGTAATGCATGCCTGTCACTGTCCCTGATTTCACAGAATGCCTCTAATTTTGCCTCATATTTTTGCCCTCTCCCTTTTAAAATGTTTGATTTGCTGGTAAATCATTAAGGATTATAGACAGTAAGTAATGCTGGACATTACAGTTTCATGTTTCTTATTGTCCAAACAAATATATGTTAATGAAAATCGTGTTATTCTGTTAACGTTTTAAGTGAATTAGAATAATATTTAAAAAGTGTTCCCGATTGTGAGCCTTTATTCTGCCATTATTTTTGGCTTTGGCCAAAATTATTGAGAAAAGAATTTGAGAGTTACAGTATCTGGTTTTCTGCCAGTATTTATAAAACAATTCCCCAAAATTGGGAGAATCAGTTCTTAAAATCCAAGGTAAACCGTGAGATTGGTTAGCCTGAGAGGACAGCCTCTTAGCAGTTATATTGTTCATGTTCATTCAGTGATTATCGGCTTGATGCTGTCAGGGTCATATCACACACCTGTTTCAGATAAAGAGCTTGTTTGGAGAGTGAGTGATTTTTTTTTTCTCATTTTCCCCCAACCCAGCAGCAGCTTCTGCAGGGGCCCTACTGAGTCACGCATGATTAGGGGGACCTCTTTAACTTCTGGCATCACAGATGCCTGTAATATAAATGAGACACTAAAATTTGATTGGTATTGGTCCCTATTAGTGGAAAGAATGCCCATAGGCAAGATATACCTAATTCAAGGGCACTGTGTCAGTGTTAAAAAATTTATTGAAGATATAAAGTCTACTACTTGACAAAACACTGTTATTATAACTAGAGACAAGTTTGAATTTTAAAGGAGAAGTGGTGCCAATCCTTAGGATTCTTCATCCTAAAAGTATTTATAACCCACCTGATTTATTAAGCACACAAGATTGTTGTACAGTATTTTGTTGGCTTGACAAATGTAACAAAATATCAAAATAAGATAACTTGCTGTGGTTAGGGACCCCCAGCAACTGCAGGGTTGGCTGGTGCCTAAAACCAGCTGTAAGATATTTAAACTTTTGGAAGGTGTTGTCACATTAATAGAGCTGAGTTATTTTTATGTTAAACCCAAGAAGAGAATGGCAGAAGGGTGGTACACCTGCTGAATAGACACTGTACAATTTATTTCACTCTTTTTCAACAGGTGTGCTGAATAGATACTGTATAATTTATTTCACTCTTTTTCAACAGGTGTGAGGAGAAAAACACAATTTCAAAGTAAATAAATGGAAATGGAAAATAAGATTATAGGTCTAAAGTGATGAGTCATATTTCAACATCAAAGATCATGAAGTCTGATACATATGATAGGGGAATTGTGCAAATGCTAGGTGAAAAAGACAACAGATATTAAGGATGTTTCTAAGAAAGATGCAATATTTTCGAAGTGTGTACCTGAGATATATTTCACCAATACTCGCTTAAAAATTGAGTTATGAGTAGGAAAAGAATTATGAAATTTTTAAGAAGCTAGTCAGAAAGCCTCCAGTATTAAATTTTATACCGTGACTAAGCCAGCTGTGTTGCAAGCAAATGCCAGTCAAAATCAAAACAGAATAGGAGCTGTGATCTTTTAAGAGAGTAGACCAGTTGCCTATGAACTTAGGTACTGAAAGAATACATATGCTCATAATTCAGCTGTGTCTGATGTTTGTATTTCCTGCACAAAAACTGCACTGCAAGACGTAATTGCTACATCAAAATAGTGCTTCTGCCCATTGTCAGACAGGCATCCTTTTCCCATTCTGACTGCAACTAACACCAGACAGGTATCATAATAAGTGCAGGAATGAACTCTTATTTCACATGGATAGAAAGCTTGCTCCAGAGAAGAGGGAGCCTCTGAGACATACACCATACCTCCAGCATGTCTTATTTATATTACAGGCAAGGTTTAGGATCCTGATGATATTTGTATTACAGATGTGCAACAGGTCCATTAGGTCTGGATTGGATGGTGCTTTGTAGGCCAGGCATAGGTAAGTTCTCAGTAGCCTGTTGTGGACCAAATATAAGGACAAGGCTTTGAGGCGGTCTGCATAAAACTTGTCTTCTGCACCTAGTATTCTTTTTTGTGAAGAGTCTATGAGGATGCTGAATTTTTTCATATGCCTGACCAGGTTTATACCGAAGGGGGCATTGTATTCAATAATTGATGTTATGAGAGAACAGTGCAACAGAATGATATGTTTGGATCTAGGTTGCAGTACCTCTGCTTATAAGTTGCGCAACGTAGAATGATTGCAGCATACGTGATAGTGAAATTTCAAATCACTCTGTATTTCAAATCACTCTGTACTTGTGTTCCCAAATCCCTGAATACAGAGTTTACTCTTAGGGGTGTCTTGTCAGTGCAGTAGTTTGCTTGGGTGGTCGTCTTTCTGAAAGATGCTATGATGTGCTTTTTGACACTGAGTTTTAAACCATGATTTCAGTGCCAGTTATTAGTGTGTCAGGCCTTCTTGGAGGATATTTGTGTATTGGAGGGGATTCAGTGACTGCACCCATTTGCAATTATTTGCAGATTTGGTCAGCCAGAGGCCCTTGACATTAAGCCTTGACCTCAGAGAAGTAAATGCCAAACGGGAGTGTACCCAGCACTGAACAGTGAGGCACCTCACTAATAACTGGCCTTTTGTGGAGGAAGACTCCCCTTGTCTTACTTTCTGAGTCCTTTCTGTAAGACAGCTGGCTTTTCTGTTGATGTATTGTTTCCTATCTAGTTTAGTGTGCTTTCTGCATTTCCTACATGGGGTATTATGTTAAATGCCTTGGCCAGGTTGAGGAAGGAAGTATGCACCATTTTGCTCTTGTCCATTGCTTTGATGACTATCTTGAAGAAGTTCATCAGGCTGAGTAGGTGAGATCTGCCCTAAACAAACCTGAATGGATTTGGGTCCATTGTTTGTAGGTTACCTAAGTCGGCATTTAGGATATCCATAGTTGTTTTCTCCATAGACTAGTGAGGCTTATGGGTGATCATTCCCAGGGTTCATGGATAGTCTGACCTTATCCTTATCCAGCTGGGTAACCATTGAAGTCCTTCATTTGTTTGGCACAAAGCCTGTTTGGAGGCTGTGGTCAAGTAAGTGCTTCTAGTGGTTCTGATAGCTTATGTTTCATGCTGTTAAGGAGGCATCCTGGGATATTGTCATGATCCATCGATACAGTGTTCTTGGCCTTGAAGAGCACCTTTTCTTTAGTGATAGTTGGGGAAGTTATGGATATGGGTATTTTCTTAGGGTCATCTGGCAGGGGATGGAGGATAAAATTTCAGGTAAATTTGTTGACCAGGTTTGCTGTATCTTCTGGCTCTTTATAGGTGGCACCATTTACAATTAATTTGGTGCTGAAGAAAGCTTTGTGATTGTCCTTGGAGGCTAAGTTTACTTCTTATTTGGCTTTATTTTTCTTTATGTGTTGGTTGTTTAAGTTGATGACAGATGTTTTTACCTTGTTGGGCATTGCACCTCCTAATTTTGCCATGAATTTCTTCCTTTTGTTATATAGCCTATTGATTCTGGGATTCTACCAAGGCAACTTGTTTTTGAGTTGACCCTGTATTTAAACCGGATAGGAACAACGGTCTCTCTGCAGCTGTTAATATGATTGTATAGGGTATCTGTGAATGATTCTGCATAGACAGTGGTATTGTCAAGATTTGATGTGGGGCTTGAAATTTTGCCAGGGTGTCAGTAGTAGGAAGTTTGCCCTAGAATAATTCCTAAAATTCCCAGGGTTAGCAGGCGTCCCTGGTTATGCCTTTACTTCAAAAAAGACTTTATGGTTTGATCTTACAAGCAAGAACGTTGCACTAGGGAGGGTGCAGTATTATGCCATGTTTGTGAGGACCATATCAGATATGCTTGTGCCCCTAGTGGGTGTGCAAAGTAACTAGTCCAAGGTGTTTGCATCTACATAGTCCAGGAATCTATTGGCATTTATGTTAGGGGTTGTATATGGGGTAGTCAAAGTCACCCATGATTATGATGTTAGGTTGAATGGAGTGCATCTTCAATATATTTAAGTATGTTTTGTGTATTTCCTGGGTCATAGATGGGGGACCTATAGCTTGCAAGAATATGGCTTAGAACTTTGTCTAAAGCAATTTGGATGTGGAGTAGCTCAAGTGCATCATAGTGATGGACCAACCTTTGAGGTGTGTTTGTTTTTAATGTAAATAGTGACACTTCCACCTTTTGTCCTTTCCTGTGCAATATTTGATGCTCTTCCATATCACTATAGCAGTATTCTTTACAAAAGGCATTCCCTGCCAAGGGTAGCCCAATGTCCAGCTAGTGTGCCAAAGCCTTAGGATTTTGTAACATCGTACGTCAAGTGTATGCACCTTGCTCAGGGTATAAGGTGTAAAGTTGATATGTGAACATACATACCTCAGAATTCTTTGCTGCCAGTTTAAACACCATCATTGATGGTCAGTCTGAATGCTCCTTCCGTGCTGGTTACCAAGCTTTGTTTCAGATAAGTGCCCCATTGAGGTTTGTTCTTATTTTTATCTCTCAATTTTTTGTAAGATTACATATCATCCAGAAAGGGAAAAATGTCCGTATGGGAGGCAGATTCCCCATAAAGATCATTATGAGCAGGTTTCTTCTGTTTAGGTCCTTCTCACGACCATATACAGTTTTCTATCTGCCAGGTGTTTGTTCCTAAGACCCTTCATAGTCATCTCTCTTCCTTGTCAGTTTACCTGGAGGACCAACATTTTAAGTTGTTGGCTCAGGGTGCTATGGTGGAATCTTGCCCTCCCAAAGGTCAGCCTCCTGCCAAGAAAAAGGCCAAAAATCTCAGGTCTGATTCGGCTGCTGTCCCGCCTCCCCTGGATATCTCTCTCTTGAGGCTGGTGAAAGCACAGAGGATTGCCCAGTTGTTGGGTCAGATTGTTCTGCTGTTATCTTGTTGGAGGCCAGCATGGATCTGACTTCTCACACATCCTTGGTGGCATTGCAAATGTCCGCTCAAGATGTTGGAACCTCGGCTGATTATTTCAGGGGGACCAAGGAGAATACAGCAAATATGTTTTGGGAGGAGATTCCTACTACCTTGTTTGGGTATAGGCAAGGGTCTGATCCTCCTAGGGTATTTAGGGCAGGCATCACTTAAAAGCAAAAAACCAAGCATGTTTCCCCTGCTGCTAAAGATCCCCAGCGTGAATGTCAGAATTTTACCAAAGGGTTGTTTATTGTATTGATGGCTTTAAAGCCTCACCAAGGAGTTTTTGTGCCTGCTTCCCTTTGGACATCTACCCCATTCAAGAGACTCAGAGAGCAGGAGTCATCTGAAGAGGATTCGGATTCTGGGGAAGAATCTTTGTCATATTCCTCTTAGATCCCTTCTCCCTTGTGTTATGACTCTGAGGAGGAAGATTCTTTTAGCCCAGATTTTCCCATGGAATAACTCACCGTTAGGAATACTATTTCTTGTATGATGGAATATTTTAAATGGGACTGCCATGTTTCTGACATTCAAAAGAGGTATTATGAGCTCCTCTGGATAGAGTCCCCTAAGCCCTCTGCTGTACATCCAGTATTGGCTGCCCTTCTCAGCAGCCTCTGTGGCCCCAGATTCTCAACTCCAGCCCCTCAAAACATGACAGATTTTACTAGATGCCAGATGAATGTAAGATGTTCTTCGTGTTTCACTGTTGCAGTCATCACATTTGGGTTATCCCTGCCAGGGTAGCCCTCGGCCGGCCTGAATACCAGAGGCTTAGTATTTCTGTGTCGGTTGCTGTCACTTCAGGACTGATGTTAGGTCATCAGTAGTATAAAATAAGGAAGCCGATGCCATTACATCAGTGTAGTAGCCCGAAGCAGAAGCAGTTCGCATGAGTGCCGGTTGGCCGCTACCTGAGTTTCGTCTTCCGAATTGAAGCTAAAGTCTTCTAAAGGTAAATACCCCGTTGGGGATCCTTTTTTCTTGTTCTAACCGATGTCAGAAAAAGTTAACAATTGTCTCGGCTGTGGAAAGCAAATACCACAGCGAGACTTTAATTCTTACTGCGTCACTTGCTTAGGCCCAGACCACGACATCCCTCGCTGTCGCTTTTGTACTTTATTTAACGCCAGAACTATGCATCATCGGGGTCTACTTCATGTTGTCGTAAGCTGACAATATTGAGTCTGATATTGTTGGCACTACAATATCGAAAGTGAAGAACATCGTGCAAGTAAACGGAAATATCCGCTGGGGGAGATTTCCATTTACCTCAATCTAGTGTGGTCTTGGAGTTGGTATATTTAAGTAGGGGGTGTGTGAGGGGTGCAAGGGGGCTTGCCCCCCTGCTACGCTATTTAGTCTTTTTTTTTAATTTGTTTTTTTTTTTACGTTATTTGATGTTTTACTTAATCGATCAATAAAGTTCGACCTTTATTGATTTGATTAATTAAACTTTTGATAACGTGATATAGACGCCATCATCGGGCCTTATTGTAGCTAGATATTTTTGCTTACAGTCCTCAAATTCCAATATGGCTTCAGTAAGCCATCCAACAGCAGATCTTCCGAAAAAATGTAAGGATAAAGACAGAGACAGACCGCACAGGTCCAAACCTACCGATGCCGCTTCCATTAAGCTAGTCATCAGTTCTCCGGTTTTCAGTGAGGCGTTACCGAGACCCTTTCGGAGTCTGGTATGCTGCAAAACTCTTCTTCGACTAAGGATCCTGTGGTTGTCTCTACCTTGGATGGGTCCGGAGCCAGTGAGTAGGCACCAGCTACCGAGGAATTACTTCGCACTACCTATTCTCGACACAAACTGACTACTACTTTCGCCTACCGTTCTTTTGAAAACTTCCGAGTTTCTAAGGCCCAGGGTATGAACCACACCCAAGAAACTGATGACCCAGTCCCAGGCACCTGCTTCCTTGCCTCAGTCTCAAATGCTTAAAATGGCGGAAGACCTTATCATGCTTATCAGGAGAAGCCAAGCTACCCCTTCCAAAAGAAAGAGATCTGTCCCCAATAGCTTTATCTGAACAGGAGTCTGATGACTCTGATGCATTTGTATATGAAGACATGCAACCCCTCTCTGCTTATGAGGATTCTGATGCAGAGGAATCCATTCTCCACCCGAGGACCTTTCCTTTTGGGAAACCCTTCATACCTTAAGGGAGCATTTCCAATGGGAATGTCAGGACTACCCTCAGTCTAAAAAGAGACTGAGAGAATTCTAAGATCTTCCACAGCACAGACCTAGATGTTGTGGATGATGTTTTCATGGAATCAAGTTTGACTCATGACACCCTCCCTCCTGCTCCCAGAAAACCTGACCGGTATTACAGAGTCCCTGACTCTCACAAATTTCTATTCAAAAATCCTTCTGCTGACCCTGAGCTAATTTGTCAATGGGCTAAAGGAATTAAAGCAACTTCTGCTAAGAATCCCACCCCCTCAGATATGGATTCCCGAGCACTAGACAGATGGGGTAAAAAAGTATACACCTCTGCTACTCTTGCTATCAGAGCACTAAATTGTCAGTTCCATATGCTAAAATTTCAGTAACATACCATGAAACTCCTCAAACAAAAAGTGTATTCCTTTCCTGCTTGTGCAGAAAATAGAGTTACAAGAGTTAAAGCATTCTGCAAGTCAAGTAACTAAGCACACCTTACACTGTGGTTTTGACGCCCTAGAAGCTTCTTGCAGGGCAGCAGTCACCGGTTCTGTCTTTAGACGACATGCTTGGTTAAGGAACAGCCCTTGCCAGACCATGTAAAATCTAAATTATTGGATGCACTCTTGCACAAAGACAACTTATTTGGCACCAAGGCAGAGGAGGTCTTAAAAAGATGGAAGAAAAAGCTAAATCTGTGCAGACAGTTAAGGATTTCCTACAGGTCCAGCCACCCAGGTTTAGCAGGCATTGCCCCTCCAAGGACTGGTCCTTTCCTGCCCCCACCCCCCAGACATCAGCCACATGGAAAATGCAGAGTTCTAAGCAATGGAGTTCCTCCACTTCAAAACCAAGGAGTTCAAAGCCACCCCTCATGGTAAGAACTCACAATGACTCATCTCCCACCCCCTCCCTCTGCCCACCTGCACTTGCCCCTAGGAGGAAAACTCTCTTTCCATGCAAGCACCTGGGCAACCATTACCAATGACTGCTGGATCATCAACATAGTGTCCCAGGGATACAGATTTTCTTTCCACGCTCTTCCAACCCCAAAAGGGTTCCCAGATCTTCCTCCAAACCAGTGGGCAGAGGCGAAAAAGCAAGTCCTTTCCCTGCTCTCTATTAGGGTGATAGGTGTTCTTGCAGAAGATAGGCCAAGGTTTCTGCTCCAGATTTTTCCTGGTACCCAGAAAAAAGGCCACCTGGCGCCCCATCCTCAATCTATCCATTCTAAACACCTTCCTGGTGATAACAAAATTTTAAATTGCTACCTATGCTCTCCAAGAATGCTTGGCTAGCCATCCTAGACCTAAAAGAGGCCTACCTCTACATCCCTATCAGGGAATCATGCAGGAAATATCTACGTTCCAGGGCAGGATCTCTGCACTTTCAGTTCTTTGCACTTCCCTTTAGCTTATCTACTGCTCCCAGAGTTTTCACAAAATGTCTGGCTCCCGCCATTACCTTTTGCAGACAAAGGAATATACAAATTTACCCATACTTAGACAACTGCTTAATTCAGGAAGACAGTCGGGAAAAGCTGCTCAAGTACCTGGCCTTTGTAAAGTCCCTACTGACCTCCCTAGGGTACACTAGCAACAAAAATAAATCCAAGCTAGTACCCACCCAAAGGATTATATTCCTGGGAGCCAGCCTGGACATGGCATCCCAGATGGCATTCCTTACACCAGAAAAGCAAACTTACCTGACAACCTACTTATGCCAACTAGCCACCAGACCCTTGTTATCTGCAAGGAAAATCCTGCAAGCTGTGGAGTTCATGGCATCTTGCATTCTACTCATTCCATATACCAGACTGCATATGAGGAAACTTCAGTGGTGCCTAAAAAGCCTTTGGTATCAACACTCTCAAGACCTGGAGACTCGTATACCAGTAATACCTTGCCCAAGGAAAATTTTTCTTTGGTGGACAGCAGCATGTTCCCACAACAAGGGACTACCTTTCTCACCACCCCCCACCACCCAGACCCTCACCAAAGATGCATCAGACTATGCTTGGGTGCACACCTGGATGGCAGGTGCATACAGGGCCAATGGAGCCCACAACAAATCCATCTACACATCAACCAAAAAGAGATGCTAGCTGTCCAGTATGCATTGACAGCTTTCAGGCCACTTCTTTCCCTAGGGGCTCTACTGATCAAAACAGACAACACCACTGTGATGTGGTATATCAACAAGAAGGAAGGGACTCATTCCTACTCTCTGTGCAGGTTGGCCATGACCCTTTGGCACACAGCCTCTGCCATGCAACTCCATCTGTTAGCACAATTCCCCCCAGGCTGTCTAAACTCTCTGGCAGACCATGTAAGCAGAAATCTTGTGGAACCACACTAATGGCAGCTAGACCAAAGAACCTTCACCCCAATAACTCAGAAATGGTGCGCCCCGAAGGTCGACCTCTTTGCTTCCCACACCAACTATCAGCTCAGCAAGTTCTGCATCAGGGAACTTCACTGCATGGCCTGGAAAGTGGATGCCCTATCCTTCTTCTGGGTCAGCCTCTCGGTCTGTGCATTTCCCCCACTACCTCTCATCACCAGGGTACTGCTCAAAATAAGGGAGGAAAAACCAAGGACAATTCTGATTGCTCCAGACTGGCCTCGCTAGCACTGATACCCACTGATGCGCAGACTGACCCCACTGCCAGCATGACATCTCCCTCAGACCCCTACCCTCCTGACCCAAAGGGAAGGCGAATTCATGCATCCCCAATTGCAGACCCTCAATTTGGCAGCATGACTTATTCCCTGGCCACTGATCAGTCTGTCAATCTCAGTAAACATGTTCTAGATGGTATCCATGAGGCTAGACGCCCTAGCACTAGAAAGTCTTATGCTGACAAATAGAAAGGGTTCTGCACCTGGATTGAGGCTAAGGGAGCAGATACAACACAGCCCTCCCAACCTCTCATCCTGGATTACCTAGCTGACCTGCTACACAGTGGTCTCTCCTTTTCCTCTGTTAAAACTCATGAATCTGCTATCTCTGCTCATTTCAACCTGTACACCCACTTTTCTCACACCCTCTGATCAAACAGTTCCTAAGAGGGGCTAGCAACTTGAGGTCACCCAGAAGAGCACCTACCCCAGCTTGGGAACTAAACTTTGTGTTGGAAAAGCTCACTCTGCCCCCCCCCCCCTTTGAACCAGCATCTTCAGCAGAGTTAAAGTTTCTCTCCTGGAAGACAGCCTTTCTTCCGGACATCACTTCAGCCAGAAGAGTCCAAGCTACAAGCACTCATGGCTGTGGAGCCCTTCATCATCTGCCATGCTGACAGGGTATCCCTCAGGACTAACCCATCCTTCATGCCCAAAGTTTTGTCCAGTGTGGCTCTCAACCAATCCATTCATTTGCCCATTTTTCCCTAACCCACAAAACAAGGGGGGAAAGGATACTGCACTCTGTAGATGTGCAGAGACAGCTCAGATTCTATCTATGCAGAACAAAGTCACTCAGAAAGACTTCTCAATTACTGGTCAGCTTTGCTGTAGTAGTAGAGGGCAAAGCCATCTTCAAACAATTTCCAAATGGATAGCACACTGTATCCGTTTCTGTTACAAGCAACACGGGAAACCTCCCCCTAACGGGGTCAGGACTCACTCTACCAGAGCAGCCACCACCTCTGCAGCTTTCCTCAGAGGAGTTCCCACCAGAGACATCCTGGAGGCTGCCACATGGACATCTGTTCACACCTTCATCAAGCATTACCACCTGCCTGTCTTCTCCAAATCCAGGGCAGGCTTTGCACTGCAATCTTGAGGGCATCATAGCCAGCCCCTAGTCTCCTTGACTGCCTCCACCCTTTTCCTCAGCTTTGGGAATCAACCCAAATGTGATGACTGCAACAGTGAAACATGAAGAACATAGTACAGTTGTGTACACTTACCATAAATGTAGATGTTCGAATGTATTCACTGTTGCAGTCCTGGTTTCCCTCCCTCCATCCCCCTCTTCTTCTCTCTCTCTCCTTACAAGGAATTTTTTGGTATTTACCTTCTACTGGTGGGGTTCTTCCACCATATCCTGGCTCCCACTTGGGGGCTCCTGACAGGGCAAGAAAAACTGATGTAATGGCATCGGCTGCTTTACTTTATACTACTGATGTCAGTCCTAAAGCAACAGCAACCAACGCAGAAATACTAAGCCTCTGGTATTCGGGCCGGCCAAGGGCTACCCTGGCAGGGATAACCCAAATGTGATGACTGCAACAGTGAATACACTTGAACATCTACATTTATGGTAGTGTACACAACTGTACTTTCCTATACAAATGTCTTTCTGCTGACTTCTGTAGTGTCTTGTCTCTTCTGACAAACCCTTTGTCGTCTGCTAAACTACTTCCTTCAGACAAGGACATTAGAGCTGTGGAACGGCTAGGCAAAAAGGTATATACTGCTGCCACCTTGGCTTTTCAGACTATTAATTACCAAACCCATACGACCAGGTATGTTTTAGCCCTTCTTTGTCAGGCTTCCCAGGCAGTCTGTCACCTCCCTGATTCTGAAGGAAAGGCTTCAGCCCACTCTTTACTGGGTTCTACTTCTCAGGTAGCTCACACTCTACTAAATGTAGTTATGATGCAGTTGATGCTTGGTCTAGGGCCACTGCCTTTGGTTATGTTTTGTTTACATCCGAGTGACTCCTAAAGGTGCATCTTCAGTTAACTCCTACTGATGCCTCTAGGCATCACATATTGCTTGTTCATATTTGCAAAATCATACTAAGTACAATGTTTTAAAATATTTTAACTTAAAGCTTGTACAATAGCAAAGTCAATTGCATTAATATTTGACCCCTATCTAGTGCAGGTAAATGGATATTAAGTGTTGCTTTTATGATATTAATTTATATAGCTATCATTTTCAAATTTTTCTAAATAGCTGAACAACCGAATAGCACAAGATGGAATTCCTTAGCCTCATATGAAAGCTCTCAGCTAGATTAATAAAATGAGGCTGACAGTATGTGTGTAACTTGAGTGGTTGCTGAGATATTGTAAGTTGTTTACAAAATATTACAAATGTAATAGTTACTGAATTTACAGTGACTTATAAAATTTGGTTTAAGACCTAGAACCTAAAGAATACTACCACTATAAAAACAGTTTGTGCTGAAGGGTTTGCCATTTGTACTTCTTTCATAACCCCTGTGGTTCTAGAGATATGAACATTTGTTTGAAATGTGAGGACATAATTTGATTCTGTTAAAAGGTTTAGGTTCCGCCCATTGGAAGTTACAGTGCAAACTTCCTGAGCTCCATTGGAGTGAATGAGTTAAGGCCAAATTGTTGGATGTTCCTCTTGATAATAAGAACCTGAGATTTTTAAGTCCCTTCCGGATAGAAGTAAGGCCTTGCAGGAATTGAAGCTTATTTTTGTGTCTCCTGTCCCTAAGTTCCAGAGGAATTATCCATCTTAATTTCTTTTGTTCACAGGCAGCCTCACCCTCCTCCCAAAGGTAAGAAGGGTTGTAATAGGGTTCCTCCTGCTAAGCCTACTCCTACTTCTCAGAAACCTCCTTTTCTTCCCCAGGTTTTCTTGGTCCCCCTAGACCTCAAGGATGCTTATCTTCACATCCCAATTCATTCCCTTTTCAAGAAGTTTTTGCATTTCTCTCTCTCTCGCATTTTCAGTTGTCATCCTTGCCCTATGACCTTTCTACTGCCCCAAAGATATTCTCCTGTGATTGCCTTTTGCAGGATGAGAGGGGTTCAAATTTTTACTTATCTGGATGACGTACTCATTCAGGCTTCATTTCCTAAGGTTTTGCTGCAGCATCTCCAATATACTGTTTGTTTCTCACAAAGTCTGAGGCTTACAATAAATTTTCAGAAATCAGTCCTGGTTCCTTCTCAAGCTCATGTGTTTCTGGGCTGCGGGATCCAGACCGTTCCCATGTGGGCATCCCTGCCTCCTCCCAAGGATTTTTTTCTAATCACCTTTTTTTCAATCCCTTCCTCCTCTAACTTCACTTACAGCCAGGGAATTTCTCAGGGCTCTGGGATTCATAGATTCCACCATTCCTATGCTATCTGTAGCCAGACTTCATATGAGAAAACTACAGTGGCTCCTGAAGTAAGTATGGCTCTAACACTGTCATCTACTACATTTTCTAGTCCCTTTTCTTCCATGCCTCAAACTTGAGCTTCAGTGGTGGATTCATCGGCAATCTCTCAACCTGGGACTTCCTTTTCAGCCCTCAGTCCCCTCTCGGGAACTTTTCTCGTATGCCTCAGACAAGGGATGGGCAGCCTCCTTCAGTTATCTCAAGGTCCAGTGTTTCTGACCTCCTCATCAATGAGCAGATCACATCCTTTTGGTCATTCAGACCTTTCAATCCCTCTTTCTTCCAGGGCCGCTCAAAATCTTCACAAACAATATCACAGTGATGTGGTACATCAACAAGCGGGGGGTGGACATGGCTCTACCTTCTTTGCAGTCTGACTCTTCAGGTTTGAAATCTAGTTGTCCAGTACCAAGTAACTCTTCAGGCTGTATGCATTCCTTCAGAGCAAAATACAGTGGCAGACTGTTTCAGCAGGTCCAGTACACAGGCTCATGAATGGATGCATCACAGAGATGAGTTCTGGACATTGTCTATCTGTTGGGTACTCTACAGGTATGCTTCCCCTTTGAACAGACAACTTCCTCGTTTTTGCACTAAAGTCCCAAGTCCTCTGGTTTGGAAGGTGGATCTTTTTCTTGGAAGGATCAGAAATCTTTTTGATTTTTTTTTTGTTACTGAGAATCGCTTGTTTGTGACGAATAAAGGCTTGTTGCTTTGGAACATGATTTTTTTTAATTATTGTGACAGCTCATCAACGAAGTTTTAAGACTACTAGTTTTTCAGTTTTTTATTGTTTCCTCAAAACTCGTGTTGGTGAGGTTGGAACTAGACAGATTCCTGTGCTTGCTCCCTTTTTTTTTTTTTTTTTCATGGTTTATGTTTCCAGAACAAGAGCGCTGGCTTTGCCAGAGCTATCCTGCATGGCTTTCTTGCAGGTTTCTCTTTGCCTTTCTCCTCCTAAGTTTCCTTTTGAGCTTTTGTATTCCCCCTTTTGTAAAAAATACTGCAACAGTGATATGGAAGGACATACTACAGTTATGTAAACTCTTACCATAACAGTAGATGTCCTTCTCTTCGCTGTTACAGTATTCGCTCCATCTCTCCCTCCTCCCCTTTCTGCTCTTTTCCTTCTATCTTCCTTGCCTGGAATTTTTTCCCTTTTTCTCCTTCTGGATGCATATGTTCCTCCTCCTTTCTAGGACTGTTGTTCCTCCTGTGGCTGTTCAGTTCTGAGGTATGTATATCCGTACGTCACCTTTATGCCCTACGCCTTGATTGGCAATCATATGCATGACGTATGATGTCTATAAAATCCTAAGGCTTTGGTATACTGGCGCTATGGTTTGTTACCCTTGGCAGGGAATCCCTTTTGTAAAGAGTACTGCAACAGTAGAGAGAAGGACATCTACTGTTGTTGTAAAATTTTACACAGCTGTATTGTATAAATGTATAGAAGGGATTGTAGCCCCTGCACTGTCTGGGTGCTCTTCATGGCTTTAAACCATGTTTCAGTAACTGCATTAATGTCTACATTCTTAAGGGTGATGAGAACTTGTAGGGAGTAGAGTTTCTTCTTTAGACTCCAGGTATTGAGAGTAACACTTCTGGTTTAGTTATGTCAGTAGGGTTCTCAGGCTAGCAATGTCTAAAAAAGCCAGTATGGGGGTGAGCAAGGTTTTAGTACGTGATCTGACTCCAGTGTTCTGATAGACAGCTGACCATGACACTCTCCTAACTTAGCCTGGTGAGTGGCACATCACAATGGAGTCTCCTGTGACCAAAATACTGAGCTGTGTGTTGATATGCCCTATGGGTTTAGAAGCTGAGACACTTGGATGTGGCCATATGTGTCATGTTGCGTGTTGACTTTGTGGAATGCTCTTGAGGTTGCTGAAGACATGTTATGTCTGTGCAGTGTCTTGGAGGTCTTTCTGGTTTGGGAAGATTACATTGAAGAGACTAAGCTTATGTGGATCAGTGTATCTGTTCCATTCTATGTGAGGTGGGTATAATTACAAAGACATGCGTCTGGGGCATTTCTTCCCGGGCTTCCGCTGACAATTGGCTTTGTACGAAGTCTAACAGTCCTGGTAAACAAATGTTAAATAAAATAAATGTGTATGTTACTGACAACCTGTTTGTTATTGTAAGTGAGAACCTTTTCTCCTGTGACATTATGCAACTACATATCTCTCAAACCATATCAGTTTGTTTAGGAATGAAGTGATTGTCAGTAGACATGAGACAGTTAATACATTGCTTTAGGATGCCCATATGCACTAGGCTGGCTGCAGAGATAGCTGGGAAGTGCATGTCAATGACTGTAGAGCCTTATCTCATGCTCTACAAGGAGATGGTACAAGAGGGATTTACAATAGGCTAGATTGGTTACTGTAAGAGCTAAGACCAAACTTGTTTGTGTGTGTGTGTGTGTGGGGGGGGTGCTCCTCAGTGCTCATATATGATGTTTGTGCACCTTATGTACTGTGGAAACTCCAGGGGTAGTTTTATATGAAAAGTTTCAATTCTGTACACCTGCATATATACAGGGCACTGTTAACCACTACTGCATGATGAGCAGTGATTGCAAATGCAGAAAATTAATGGAGGTAGTGAAAACTGAATAAACAAAGGAAATAGGCCTCTGACCAATCAAGCAGTCTGACTTAAAGTCTTCCTGTGTGATTCCCAGCTCAGACAGACAGTAGAAATGCAGTCCCAGGCCTTGTAATGTAAACCCACACTAGTCCAAAGTAAATTGAAACAGAACAATCAAACAAACTAGCTAGAAACACACACATTTTTATTTATTTATTTATTTTACATTTGTTGACCAGGAAAGTCCGACTGGAATGAGGTTCATTTACAGCGGAGTCCCGGGGAGAAAAGCTCCACTATTAAACAATATGTACAGTGGGATTTTTTACAATACAAGATATTTCGTACAAGAAGAACACGATTACAGTAGTTTGTTTCAGCTAACAAAAGGACTCCATCGTAACAATACAGTCATCAGAGACATCGCATAAGACAGTATAAATAGACAATATTTTGTGCTAAGCAAGTTTAAGTGTGACCAGAGGAAGGCCCTGTATGGCAGTTTTGAGGAGTTCTTATTACTGTAATATAGAGACAGTAAGCAGAGTGTAGAGGAAGGTAGGAAGCATTTGAGGAGAGCAGGAAAGCATTTATGTGATGCAAGGACAGAGCCAGGAATGCAATAGGTGTGATTTGAGTGATTTTTTTGAAGAGTGAGATAGATGGTGCTGAGGAAATATTCTGGGGGAGGTTATTCCACATTTTTGCTGTGGTATGAGAGAAAAGAGCTTTTCCTGCAGTGTTGTTGGCATGAGTTATACTCAAAAGGGTTTTGTTGGATGAGCGGAGTGGACGGTTTGCTGAGTCAATATTGGTTCAGTAGTTGGTTCAGGGCTGGAGTCTTGTGGGGATTCTTTAGGATGTTGTAGGTGAGGACTAGTTGGTGGTAACTAATTAAATGAGGAAGTTCTAACCACTGTAGCTCTTTTAGAACAAGGTAGTAATGGCTTCTAAAAGCAGAGTTATTGGCGAATTTAGCAATCTTATTGTAACATGACTCTAGTTTGTTCATGTCTGTTTTCCTAATGTGGGTTAGGATTGGAGATGCATACATTAGGGTAGACAGAAGGTGGGTTTGGGCTAGGGTGACCCGTGCTTGGTCTGTTAGGAAGTGTTTGTGTTTATATAGGGTTCCAAATTTTTTTATGTATTTTTTTAATGGTTTGAGAGATATGGACATCGAAGTGAAGATCTTTATCTATTTCAATGCCAAGGAGTTTTGTATGGAGGGAGGGGGAAATTGTGGTGCCATTTTTGGAAGTGATAGTGAAGGAACGAGGTGTGGTTCTGTATTTGTTTAGGGTGGATAAGAGTAATTTGGTCTTGTTGGGGTTAAGAATCAGTTGGATATCAGTAATCCATTTTTCAACGGAGTTGAAGGATTCCTGGGTAAGGTTTTGAAGAGTGGTTAGGGATGGGGCTGAGCAGATTAAGGTGGAGTCATCTGCGTACTGTATAAGTGATGCATGCAGTGCGGAGGCGTGTAGTCTGTTGGTGAAAATAGTGAATAGTAATGGGCCCAGTATTGAGCCTTGTGTAACACCTATGGTGGATGATAGTAAAGGTGATAGTACTCCTTGCCATTTGACTGATTGTTTCCTATCAGAGAGGTAGTTTTTGAACCAAGCAGTTGTAGAGGGGGGGCAAAGGATATTGACGATAGAGTGTCTAGAAGTAGGTTATGTGAGACCATGTTAAATGCCTTAGAGAGATCTAAGAATATGGCAGATACAAAGTTGTTGTTATTTCTAAGATGGTTAACCTGGTTAGTGAAAGCTAGATGAGCAGTAGTTGTACTATGGTTTTGGGCAGAAGCTGTGCTGAGTTGAGGAGAGGAGATTATGTGAGGTTAGGAAATGCATCACTTGGGTATGAATACATTTTTCAAGGAGTTAGCTGGTGGATAGCAATGAGGCGGTAGTTTGATAGCTCATAGGAGTTGCCACCTTTGTGTAGGGGGATAATATGTGATACTTTCCATAGTTGAGGGATGTAAGCTTCTTTTATGGAGTGGTTAATCAGAATTAAGATAGGGTAGGCTAGGGATTCAGCTGCTAGTTTTAGGAAATTAGTGGGTAAGCCATCAGCTGCAAGAGTGGTAGGTTTTAGTTTTGAGAGTAGTTTTTTGACTATGGAGGTTGGTACGGGCGAGAGAGTAAATGATGGTATATTATTGTGATCTTTAGTGGGGGTGGATAGAGGGTTATTGCTAGATAGCTGGGTAGATAGTGTTAGAATAGAGTCTGTGAAGTGATGGTTGAATTGAGAAGCTATGCTGACATTAGTGGTGTTTGTGTTGGGAGCTGGGGTGGTAGTTTTGCTGGGTTTTAGAAGGGAATTGATAGCCTGCCAGAACTTTTGGGGGGTTTTGGAATGTTTGTTTTGGCATTTCGGAAGTAGCTTTGTTTATCTAGCTTCGTTTGTCTTTTGGATTGATTATGAAGTTGTTGATAGTTCTGTCTATTTAAGCTAGTGTTGTTCTTTTTCCAGATCTTCCAGGCATTATCTCTGGCTTTTAGTAAGCCTTTTGTGGTTCTAGTCAGCCGAGGGGCATAGTTTACTTTGGTTCTAAGTTTTCTAATGGGAGCTACTGTATTAAGAACATTCATAAAAGTACTATTGAAAAGTTGAACTGCCTGGTCTAGTGCTAGAGTATGTAATAGTTGCCAATTACATTATTGTAATATACTGTTAAGAATTTGTGGATTTACCTTGTGCTCATCTCTAGTTTTCTTATACAGTATGGGTTTGGGTATGATTAACTTGGGTTTGGGTATGATTAACTTTTTACGAAGAAGGAAAGTGGGGCAGTGATCGCTGAGTGCATCAGGTAGGCAGCCCACATGATAATTTTGATTAGGGAAGTTTACTAAAGTCCAATCTATAATCGACTGTTTCTGGGATTTTTTTGTCCACTCTGGTGGGTTCTTGGATTAGTTGAGAGAATTCGAATAAGTTAGTATAGTTTGTGGGATTGCTAGAGTTGCAGGATAGCCAGTCTAGATTTAGGTCTCGTAACAGGATAGTTTCTTGTGGCAGGTTGGTTGTAGCCCATTGTAAGATTTACTCTATTGTTGCTGAGTTATTTCCTGGAGGGATATAACTGCAAAGGATGCTAATTCTCTTTTTGTTTTTTAGAGATAAAATTGAGCCTAATGTTTCAGCATTTTGGAATTTGGGAAGTGGCGTTTGCAGAGGTTGGAGGTTGAGTGTATTTTTAAATAGAATAGCAACTCCGCCTCACTTTCTAGCATCTCTGTCTAGTCTTAGGATGTTATAGCCTGGTGGGAGAATTTCTTTATTTTGGGTGGAGGGTTTTAGCCAGGTTTCAGTAATAGTTAGCAAATCTGGGGGAGTAGTGGGCTATGAATATGTGTAAGTCATGCAATTTGTTAGATATGCTTCTTGAGTTTGGGTTAATAATAAGTAGGTCTGATGTCTGTTTGTGTGAGAGAATGTTGTTGCATGGACCTGGGTTAGGGTGTATGTATCATGAGATTAGTAAACATTTTCTGTAGAATAGTTTGAGTTTTATAGCATGTGCTAGGTCTATATTTGCTCTAGGTAGTGTTTGTTTTCTGAGAGGCTGAGTGGTGGGTGTTTTGTATATATATAATAATGAGCTATCACTAAATAGTGTAGAGCAGATTGTAAAATGTATGTGTTTATGTGTGTGTGTGAAAGTATGTGTTGTGTGGAAGATATTGTTTAATGGTATGTTAGTGGGTGTGGATGTGGTGTAGGTTAGAGTGGAGAGAGTTAGTATTAGTACTAGTGGTATGAATTGCATCGTTAGTGTAGCTACTAGAGATATTCAGATAAGAAGTAAGATGGGTGTGGTAGTGGTTGGATCTTAGTTATTTAGTTTGGCTGTTGGGTGGGGTGTTTGGTTTGGGTGTGGCTGGGTGTAATTGAAGGAAGTTGTTGATTGGTGTGGAGATTGGATTGGTTGTCAGGGTAAGGTATAAGGTTAGATGCACTGGGGGTGGGTGGAATTCGGGGGTAGGGTAGGGGAGCGGAGTGAGCAATACAGAGCAGAGAAACCAGGAACAAGGTCAGTGAAAAATACACTTTACTGTGACAGAAGGCAAAAAAATACAATAAGTAAATAAATAAATTGAAATCTCAGCAGTGGTTGTTTTCTTATACTGTTACTTTGTTTTTATTACACACTTTGTATGCTTCTTATGTTCATAAAGTCCACAATATTTTTTTTTGCCTAATAGACCATGAAACCTGACTTAACTACTGTTCTACCATGAAATGCCCTCTCTTTGATGACAGCTGTAAAGTGTTTAATAAACGTGAGGAAGGGTGGGCAGTTTACTAACATGGAAGGAGCGCTGCCCATGACCATTGGATACATATTCAAGTTTGCAGATGCCGTTGCAGTAGCAATGGACTTTGGGTTACTCCAATCTGCAGGAACTTGTGCCTGGTGGCAGCTGATAATGCAACCAATAGGGGGGTCACATGGGGCTGGGTGAGCCAGTCCCATTGTGGTGGGAAAAGAACTGTGAAGAAAGCTTGGGAGCAGGTAATACATCTTAGTCATTTTGAACAGGTCTTTGAGGTGCAGGGGATCTCATCTCAGATAGCCTGAACTGACTAAAGGAACTGCACCAAATAATGTATTTCTATCTTAAAAATGTTATGTTGGTCTAAAGGGTACCTGAAAATGAAAGCAGACTAGGAGGTAGTTTGATAGTGAATTTTCATTTGTGAAAGAGGCTGTAGATGGGTTTAAAAACTGTGCTTGCTATTGTTATCGTCTCCATTTTCTGTGTCACCTTATGTAGCTATCACTAAAGTGCCTTTTCCCTTAGGAGCAGTAGATCTTAATTACACTGTCCTTTCTCAGGCACAGGAGAAGCTGGATTATTTTGTCATCACTAAGTAAGGCAGTGTTAACTATGTAAGGTATTATGTACATGAGGTCAAAGAAGCTGTTGAGCAAATTTGTCTTTAGTATGGCTTGGGGGACTAAATTATGTGTACCTGAAGAACATCACTGTGCATTGATTACATTACCTGTAGACACAGTTATGACAAACACATAGGAAACAAGGCTACAAACCAGAAACTAGCATAATGAAGTCTGTGCTTACTGTGTACATTCCTCCATTATCATTTGACAATTGTACCATTCATTCATTCAGCATTAATGTATTGTTTAAAGATAGTAGCTAAAGGAAGAGAATGTAAGTTGTCATTATTTCACACACTGCAAGGATAAGAAATATGCAAGCTGGTTTATCTGTTCCTGTTAGGAATGATGAATTACTTCTCTAGAGAAAATGTAGTTTATATTGTGTTTATCTGTGTATTTTACTTCATAAAGTTTCAGAGTACTGTAATTATGTACTGTTTAGAAGAAGGTATGAATGCATTTTATCTGATGTTGTCCTTTTCATTCTGCCTCACAAATGCATCTAAGACACTATCTTTATATCAGCCTTGGCCACATATACAAGACTTTGGATCCAATTCTTGAGCTCCTTCCTCTACCCATAATTCTTTATTCTGTCCCCAACTCCTCAGATCTAATTTGCCGGCATCATGGTAAGATGGAAAACAAATCTTGAGCTGTCAGAAATATCTTTTTTGTGTAATTTCTCTTAAATTTTTTCACTATAGTTTCATCTCCTTACTGTCACAGTTAGTAACAACTTTTTTCCTCCCTCTAGCTATCACTGGTGTCAGGGCTTTTTTCCCTTTCTCTGCCATTTTTTTTCTCTTTCTCTTCATGCCACTCTTGGTACAGGGGCAGCCCCGAACTCCCATTTTTGGTAGCTTTGGCTCTGAGGAAGAGGGAAGTGGTTTCCCCAGGTCTGTCAGCTTTCCAGGTGGTAGAAAGGGCATTCTCTATGAACAGAGAGCCATCTTCTCTTTCCTCAGATCCTAACCAATGCCCCTGATTGTGTCCGAGCACTGAGCCCGTGATACCTGGTCCTCCAGGCCAGCCAGTTCTGGGAAGCCTCCACACATGTTCCCCAGAGGAATTTTTCCCCCTCTTGTGATACCTCTTCCAAACACCCCATGGAAGAGGTCCATAGGAAGAGAACGTGTAAGAGGAGGCCCATAGCTCGCCTATGGAGTCTGTCATTGAAGACGCTGATTTTGATGAGGGAGAAGGATCTCCTTGATTGCCACCTGATGACTTCTCCTTTGGAGGCATCCTTGAAATCCTGAAACAGAAGGGTGGCTGGTCTTCCCTATCTCCTTCTCCAGAGTAATCAACATTTTTGGAGGTTTTTGGTGCTGAGCCATCTACATCTTGGGTGACTCCCTTGGTCCCTGGTGGATGAACTTATTGACCTTGTTTCCTGATGGACATGGAAGGAACTAGACACTGTTGAGCCTACCCCCAAACGCCTGGACAAATTTTTAGTTCTCCCTTCTGAAAGACCCACTTGGAGCAATGGAATCACAGTTGATGCCATATTTGTGGTGGCCGCCACTAAGAAAGAGGTAGCTGAACAAAGCTCTTCTGTCCATCCACCAAACAGGGGGTCCAGAGCGATGGACAGATTTGGAAATCATGTATAAGTGTCAGCTACATTCACACTGAGGTTGTTGAACTACCTGGCATACTTCACTCATCTGCAGAGAGATTTGACAAAGGAACTTTCAAACTCTGTCTTGGAGTCCATGTCTGGTGAGGATCTCAAGAGGGTTTCTCCACAGCTGGCCACTCTTCTGTGTTTTTAATTCATCAATGAGTCTAATCTCCCATGCAGCAGAGGTTGCCTCACCAGCTGCCAGTTCAGGCATAACCATTAGGGAAACATGTTTGGATGAGGCTATGCAACTTTGTGCAACCCTTTAAGGCATCATTTGTTAATGCCCCCTTCCATGGTTGTTCTTTGTTTGGGCCATCAGTTAAAGATGTGCTCACTTGCAGCTAACAGGAGGGAAAGACTCTGTCTGCCAAAGGAATTACATTTTCTACCCCTTAACTTACATTCTATAGAAATCAACGGGGTATTAAGAAGATGTGGTTCCAGAAATCTCTGGAACGTTTTCATGATTCATGTGGGGACACTACCTCCAGAGGCAGAGGAGGAGGTTTCAGTGGATGACATCCCCTCAGAGGCAGAGAGGGTCTGCAGAATCAAGGTTTCAGAGACTCCTTCTGTGATAGACCTTATCAGCACTCCTGAAATGTTGCCCAATTGCCTGCCTCTGAAGGCAGCTGGGGGTCATTTTTCCTTGCACCTAGACGCATGGACAAGTATCACAAGAAATTCATGAGTGTCAATAATCCTGTCCAGAGGTTGCTACATACCATTTTCCCTTCCACCTCCTGTCCAAAGAGAAAGACTTCCTGTCATTCCACCCAGTCAGAAGGAAGATGCAGCTCAGGGAATATGAGTCACCAGAGATGCTCTGATTCACAATTGGCCTCTGGGTCTCCACTATGCTTACCCTCTTCTTCCTCGGATTCCCAGAAGAAAGTCAACAGAAACAAATAGACAAGATTTTCAGTTTGGGCTTCCAGTCAGAATATTGATCCTTTTTCAGCACCTACTTTGGCCTTTCTTCTTTTTACTACTCTTTTTTTTTAAGGAAAGGGCTAGCTTTTCTGCTGTTAAACTTCAGTTGGCAGCCATTTCCAATTTTCACTCCGGAAACAAATCCTTCTCTCTGGCCTCGTCCAGATTATGTAAAGCCTTCATGAGGGGAGTTTTTCTTCTCACAGTCCCAATAAAGTATGTGGTCCTTCAAGGTTTAAGTGAGAAACCATTTGAACCAGCGGACAAAGGCAATATGAAGTTTAGTTCTTGGAAAATTATCTTTTTAGTAGCCCTCACTTCAGCAAAAAGAATTTCTGAGCTTCAGGCTCTATCAGCTAAGTATCCTTACATTATTTTCATATGGGAAGCTTGTGTCTAAGGGCCAGCCCTTCCTTTCTTCATGAAGTGGCGATGGAGACTAACATTAACTAGTACATATAATTACCAGTTTTCTTTCCCAAATTTACAAATAAGGGTGAATACGTGCTTCACCTTCTTGATGTCCACGGACAATTATGTTTTTATCTTCACAGAGCAAAACAGTTCAGGAAGTCCGATCAGCTATTTTTATCCTTTTCTTTTAACCACTTGGGTTAAGCATTTTCTAAGTTTACTACTCTGGCCAAATGGATTACTGATTGCATTTTGTTGATTTATTATCAAAAAGGATTAGAATTGCCTTGACCACCTAGAGCTCACTCCACTAGCTCTATGACTACTTCATCTGCTTTTTCGTCAAGAACTTCCATTGACAATAGCTGTGTTGCAGCTACTTGGTCAAAACTCATACTTTTGTTACACATTAAAAATTAGACATTGTCTCCAGAAGCAAAGCTTCTTTTGGTTCGACAGTACTCCGGCATGTCCTTCCTTAAGGACCTCCTCAGAGCTACATAGCTGGGGACTCTGACCCATTTGCGAGGAAGAATGAAAATACAAACGTCAGATTTAGAAATTATGTAGTTACCATAACTTGGCACCTGTGCTGTCCATTTTCATTCTTCCTCACCTTCCCTCCCATCCATCCCCCAGCCTTGTTACTCCTAGAAGTACCTGTCAGATGGTATTGGTACCTGTAAGTTCCTGGTTTGAGCCTCAAACCTTTTCTTATACCTGTTTCTATCTCTGTAATAAAGTGGGAAATTAGGCAGCAAACTCGATCTGAGGAGTTGGGGACAGAATAGAAAATTATGGCTAGAGGGAGGTTCTTGAGAATTGGATCTGAAGTCTTGTATATGCAGCCAAGTTACATCTGAGGATCAGATCCTAGACCCATTTGTGAGGATGAATGAAAATGGTCAACACAAATGCCAAGTCATGGTAAGTACATAAATTCTAATTTTACTAAATTACCAATAAATTCTCCTTCCTTTTTTTTGTAGCTGCAGCTTCTCAAATAAGTTTATTTTGACTCCTTTATCTTTTATATATGTGTATACATATATATATATATATATATATATATATATATATATATATATATATATATATATGGATCTAGGACTATTGAACAAAAGTTCAATAGTCCGAATCCACAATACCGGAACGCACTTTAACGAAAGCACTTTCACCGAAAAAGCTCTTTCATTAAAGTCTGTTCAAAAAAAAAAAAGCAAAAAAACACTAAATCTTCTTTTATGCAGGGGGGCAAGCCCTCCTGCACCCCCCATGGTGGGGGCTTTGCCCCCCACACCCCCCCCTACTTTTATATTCTCACTCCGAGGTCGCACTACAGTGGGGAAAAGGGAATTCTCCCTTAACCGCACCATAGTGCGACCGGCACAACCAGCATACATAACTGAAAGTGCTGCTTCGGTGAACAGCACTTTCGCTTATGTATGTTCGGTGATTTCTGCTTCGGCAGAAAGTGCCGTCTGGGATCTGTACGGATCCCATATATATATATATATATATATATATATATATATGGAATAAGAGTATTAGATGCACAGCTCAGTCAGCTTCCATTACTACATAACTGACGCTACACCACTGGCAACTGGTTTGGAGTTCCACAGCAGGATTTGTTAATGTTGGGGGTGCATTGTGTGTACGCTCCAAATCTGTTTCAGAGAAAACAGCCAAGACCTGTATTAGTAAAGATGCAGGGCCAGATTCAATAACCCCTACAGTAAGTGTACATGATCTGTACTCAAGAACATCCCTACCACATTTTTTTGCACTTTCTAGTCAAGAAGATTATACCATGTGTACAAATAATCTACACTTTGTGGTAACCTTTATGAATCCTCATCATTATTTAAAGCTGCAAGAAAATCAGTAGTAAAATTAAAATTAGGAGGAAGAAGCTGTGAATTATGTTTGTGTTGACTGTTCACTCAGAATAGTGTACACTTAGTGTAGGTGTTAATGAATCCCAGGGACAGTCATACCAGCTGAAAGATCTACTCTTGACAAAAATGTAGTGGAGAGGAAAAGTATTAAACTCTAGGGATAACAGAGTGCTTGTTGAAAAGGATTGTTCACTGTACACCAGGTGGAAGAGAAGCAAGTTTATCCCAACGATCAAGAAATAGTGAGAAGGAGGTGTGATGATCAGGATGATATGTCAGGCATCTTCAAAATATTTGTATTGAGGTTCAGTGTAATTTTTGGATGCAGCCTTGTCATTTTACTGATTAGTAGCTTCTTAGTATCTTTTACTGGCTGTGTATTACAACTGTTTTATCTTCAGTTTTGCCATTGTTGGTTTTAGTTTATCTGCTATTTTTAAAACCTGCTTGTTTCTTCTCTCTTCCCCAGTCTTCTCGTTTGTCATTAAATACACCATTTGACCAGAGGATTCCTGTATCTTCTCTGTCAAAAAAACATTTTCTTAAATATTGTTTATAGAATTGGCATTTAGAAGTGTACTTTATATACCACTCCCAAACTAATTTTATTTTTTTTTATCTCAATCCTCAGAGGAAATGACGATATAAAAACTCTTAATTTATCTTCCAGTGTATCATGATTCTTTATTTTCTATATAAAAATGGACATTATTAGCAACTACAGAAGTTTTTAAAACTACTGCAGTTACATCATCCTTCAGTTTTCCAGAATTATTTTCAGCAGTTTCTAATTGCCTTTTTACCTCTTAGGGTTCACTTGTACTTTTTTCTACCCTGTTTCTAATATGTGAGAATTGCTGTGTGCCTGTTTAATGTCTGTATTAAAACTCATCTAGTTCCTCTGATGCTGTTTTCAAAATCTCTGTAAGTTTTCATGATTTTAAGAGTTTTTTGGGGTTAGTGCTATATTACTCTGCATGCATTAGCATACACTATACTTTGTGCTTTTTAGAGAGGTTTTCTGGCCAGTGTTTCCCCTAATTACTAATTTCACACCAGGTGAACCCTTACCTCTACGCTTGAGAATTAAAAAATAAATGAGACGTATCAAAGTAATACAGCGAAAATAATGAACATGAGAGAATAAATATGTTGATTAGACTGCTGTAGTAAAATTTTGATTGAGTAAAAAGTCTTCCTTTCTTTTGATTGTTCAAACCAGATTTTATTTTTAATATAGTCATTATTGTATATTATGTGAATTGTACAGGGATGTTATATATTTAAATGCCTTGGATGTGAATTGTTTGCTATGGGCATGATTTTTATAAGTTGCTAATAGCATACTAAGGTGCCTGTATCTACGTTTCCCACCTGTTCCTATGGTGTCTGAATTCCAGATGGGCGGTACACTATGTGCTCTAGGAATTCATTTGAATAGACAAACCCCCTCCCCCCCCTCTTGCATCATGACTAACAAAACAAACAAACAAAAAAAACTCCTCCTGCTTGTGCTGGACTCTTGACTTCACTTTTTTCCCCTTTTTTATTCTGATTGCATCTTCTGCTCATTGTCATCATTACATCTTCTCTCTATCCTGTTGCATGCAGCAGATTTGATTTTGTTTTCCCATGGGTTGTCTCTGACTTCAGGATCCATCAAGCTAGCCACTGAACAGTCATCGGGGAAAACCACATCAGGCACTCTCGATTAACATTTATATCAGCACAATAAAAAGGAAGCGGTATAGATTTCAAGTCTTGTTATTGAAAAGGTCACGTCATTAGTGTATAGCTTCAAGTCTTGGCTACCCAATAGCACATGTCAGCACACATTTGATGACAGTGTAATACTGCAGTACTTTGTGAGTCCGTGATATGGCATTGTTTTCATAGTGTTTTAGCCATTCTCAAAGCTCAAAAGAAAAAAGAAAAATAGAGGACACAATGGGCTACCTGATCCTGAGTGGTAGCTTTCTTGTTTGCATACACTTAGTTATTAGTGGCACTTTGTCTGTGCTGCCTTTTCATGATTTACATATGCAGTGTGTGCATCCATGTTGGTGATCTGGCAGCATTGCTGCAGCCTGTTTCAGTGTTGTTGGGTTGCAGCTGCTCTGCAGTTGTCCTAATAAGCAGGTATTGACTGAACTTTTCTCACAGGCCTGTAGAATGTATTGTACAGTAATGGCAGTTTCTTGAGTGCAACCCTACTAAGATCCAAATAGAGTCTTGTATGCATGAATGGGTAACAAGTCACAAAGGTCAAACTTACTGTGAAATGCCTGCTTCACTGTTGTTTTGTAGTCATTCTCATCATTGTACCCAGTGGTGTATACTCATCTCCAAAGAAGTGTATAATGCAACACCAAAACGCGCACACACACACACACACACACACACACACACACACACACACACACACACACACACACACACACACACACACTTTTATATCTGTCTATATATAATAGATGTGTGTTTGTGTGAATGTCAGAAGCATGCACAGTCTGCATAGACT
The DNA here is from genome assembly GCF_019279795.1 of Protopterus annectens. NCBI lineage: Eukaryota > Metazoa > Chordata > Ceratodontiformes > Protopteridae > Protopterus > Protopterus annectens. The sequence goes on from NC_056744.1 coordinate 972,843,122, forward strand.
TTACAGACTTGTACAATATCCCAGTACATGATTTTGTACATTACACAGATGCACAGACAGACATGCATACAACACAGCTGTCTGTGCATCTGTGTAATGTACAGACAGCACAGCTGTCTGTACATTACACAGATGCACAGACAGCTGTGCTGTATGCATGTCCTATCTTCTGAGCTCTGAAAACATCTGCCATCTACAGGTTTTCCAGCCTATGTCCTGCCGTTCCTTTCAGTTCTGTGCCCATTGTCCTAATGCTCATATTGCAAGACACGGAGGATGCCATGCAGTTTTCACTTTTCCAGTTGTACCTTATTGCCATAGCGCACACACCACTTTTGGACTGAAGAATGCACAAGCTGTACTTTTGCTTTGCTGTGATATTGCAGCACTCCACAGCTCACATTACAAGCTGCACAGCTGAAGTGCATGGTGTACTGAGCTCCTACATAGTATGTTGTACATTTCACTTCACAGGACACAGAGAACATACTATTCTAATAGTTCTTTTCACAAACTGCACATCAGATACAGCACTCATAATGTTTATTTCAACACAAACTCATTCTTAATGCACCCATAAAAAGTTGTTTGGGACAACATATAAATTAACAAGAGTCCCAACAAATTTACATGATCTTTTGAAGCCGTCGAGCAGCATGGATACAGTGGGTCTGGCTGTACCCAAATATTAGCAGTTACAGATTAATTGGTAGTTATTAGGCCATATGGTCCAGGAGACCAGTGATTAATCTTGCTTCATTTACCTATTGCTCTGAGTTGCACATTAGGCAGACAGAGGCGGAGGGAATCTTATTGGACTACAGGAAGTTGCAAAGTGACTACTCATAGCCTTAGTCCTCTATGCTGACTACAAGGATCAGCTAAAAGTCTTGTCCTTTCTAATGACCATGGAAAGAAATATTTGTCCATGTTCCTAATCAAAAAATATAGTGCTTTATCCATTAACCAATATGGTCAACCCCTAAACTCTACACAGTGAATGAAGGTGAAGTCTGAACCCTGGACTAAGCTGTGAGACAGAAATCCACTATGCCGACTTTTTAACCAGTCAACCACCATGCTGCCATTTTCAGCATCATATTTAAGTTACCAAATCTAGGGTAAACAAACTCATGTTTTCAGGAAAGACAACCTCCCAGTTCATCACTGCAATAGCAAGACTTTGCAGTAGGGAAAGAAGTCTAGAGCACAGACTCCCTTTCATTTTAGCTGACCCCAAAAGGAAATGCAACATTTCTTTAAAGAACATTGAATAATATTTGCAGCGTTATAACCCTTACCCTGCAAAGAGAACAATTCTGCTTCATAATTTCAAAGACAAATTGTCTGGGATCAAACACAGATCATCATCTTCTATGTGGCACACCTCATCACGAAGGGCTTTTCATCCAGAAAAAAGGAGGTCATTGTCCCACTGTACTCATCCCTCATTAGACCCATTATAGAATACAACGCCCCATTTGGTATGTACCTCTCAAGACATCTGCAACAACTGGAAAGGCCTCAGAAATACCTCACTAAAAGAATCACAGGCCTAAAGCAGATGCCCTACGCTGACCGCCTTAAAAAACTCCAGCTATGCTCTGTCGCATATCGTCTACTCAGAGGCGATCTCTGCTTAACATACAAGGCCATGTCAAACCCTGAGCTGTTGGACATGCTACACTTAAAGAAATCCCAATCCCTCAGAGCTACACGCTCCAGGGATCTAAACCTTGTCATCACAATAAACAAAACATGCTGGAGGGATAGGTTCCTGACCCAGAGACTCCCCAGACTCTGGAATAGATTGTCCATACATGTCAAGCAGAGTGCCTCTTTGGACCTCTTCAAGAGGAACCTTGACGATTGGATGGGAGAAAGGAAATTCACCCCAGGGATCATGTCAGTCGCCCTGCTAGACAGGGGTCCAGGAAAGTAAATAATGTGGGAAGAAATAGCCAGGGAATTGTTATGGCTAGGCTTGTATAGGCCCTAGGGCTGATAGCCTAGTACCAACCTATGAACCTATTACTAATAGCCTCTATGTCTGTAAATTATTCATTCTAAACACCATCCCAAATTTTAGTGGCAAACTGAGGTAACCTGTTCATACATCCGAAAATCCCTCTCCCAACTTAATAATCCCCCATAATAAACTCCTCTGCACAGACCTTGCTTTCTTAGCACTAACACCCAAAATATGGAATCCCTATTCCCTAAAATATATTCCATTGACTCCTACCAGAAATTCAAACTGCAGTTTAAAAGTTATATTTTCAGTGATGCAAAATCCAAATGTTTCCTGAACATCAATGGCTCCTAGTGCTTATTACCATCCCAAAACAAGCAAACAAAACCAACATTTCTCATTACGGGCTAGTCTAAACCCTACCCATCTTTGAAAAACTTAGAAAAAATTATCTACTTACAATTAATTGAATAATTAAGCACCTACAACATCCTCTCACACAAGCAGCCATTTGCTTCTGGTCACGTTGCAGCAGCCAGACTGCCCTGTGTACCCTGACAGATGAAATCCTACTAGACATATATAAAGGACATTTATCAGGTGCCATCTTTATAGACCTTATAAAAGCATTTGATGTAGCTGATCAGTGCATTCTCTTACAATATATTGTATTGAAATATTTATAAGCCCAGACACCTTTCCTTGGTTTCACAACTGACTAACCAGCCACCACTTCTCTAACACAGTCTACTCCCTCCATCTCTTGTACAGTTAAACTTCAAAAAGGTGTACCACAAGGTTCCATTCTGGCCCCCAACTACTCCTCTTATCTTCATCAGCAAATGCAATGTGATCTACTCCACATACCCATACTACTATATTATGACAACATTGTCATTTTTTGCTTACATCAATCCTTTAATCATCTTCTTCTTCTTCTTTCGGATTCTCCCGGTTAGGGGTTGCCACAGCGGAACTCTGGTCTGCTAATGATTGGCAGTAGATTTTTATGGTGCCGAGTTGCCAGCCTGACGCCCAACCTTCAACGAAGGCACGCCTATTCACGCATGTCTTTCAAATGCAACTCGACCACGTGGAGGACATGCAGACTCCACACAGAAGGCACTCCAGCCGAGAATTGAACGGGAGAACCTCTTGCTGTGAGACGACAATGCTACCATTGCACCACCGTGGCTTACTTACATCAATCAATCCTTTAATGCAGTTCAAAAAGTCCTGGCAGTGCCTTTCTCATACTTATCCATTGTATCAATAAGGGAGAAAAAAAATACTCAACTCCACTAAAACAAAACACATGCTCTTTGGCACTGAAGAAGAACTTAGCAAAACCGAAACTACAGTACAAACCAAGGACTTCAACAGCACTCTTGTAGACCCTTCTCACAATTTCGCATCCACAATAAACACCATAAGGAAAAGGAAAAAGATAAATGCACTACTCTTTTGGGCCACAAAGATCTTTCCCTTTTTCACCAAAGCAACCAGGACCACAGTAGAGAAAGGCATTCTATCAGCCCAGATAGAATGTAGCCAACCATTAGTATCATCTACATCTAAGCATAACACCCCTATAATCAAAACTGTCAGCAATAAAATATGCAGATTTATCACTCATGCATCATAGCAGGAACATCACTGCAAAACTGTGGAAAGAGCTAACTGGCTACCAGTAAAACAACACTTCAGAATGCTTAGCAAAAAGTCCCTCTAGCTACAAAATGAGTAAGACAAAGCAGTTGCCAGTGAGGCACCCCAAGACACCCGAGAGTTCCATGGTGGCCCCAACCTGCCCTTTAAAAAATTTTTTTAATCTGTGGGATGAATGGAAGGGCTACTAGGTCTGCCAATGGACAGGAGGCATGGGGTGGAAGTCCGAAATGTATGAAGCAAGGGAGAGAGAACAAAAAAAAAAAACAAACTTGTGTAGTGATTTCAGCTAAAATCTTTCCTTCAGACACTTGTAACTGAATGAGTAGTATTGGGATGTGGCATTATCTGATTTCCTGCCATATGCACCCATTACTGCTAAAACTTCACTATTCTTGTTTCATTTCCCGCTGTTCTCCTCACTCCTCTTATCTCTCCTTTACTCACTCTTTCAGTTAGTTAATTATGAAACCTCTCACTTTCTCCCCCTATAAGGGCATTGTACTAAGAATCATAAATAATACATTATCTTCTGTTGCACATATTAGTCTTTGTTATGATCTATCCTATTGTGCTCTAAATGTAAATATTACATTGTCTTCTATTACACTTATTAGTCTTTATGTTATGATCTGTCATATTTGCTCTAAATGTAAATATTACATTGTCCTCTATTACACTTATTAGTCTTTATGTTCCAGTCTACCATATTTTACTCTGCTGGGTTTAAATGAAAACATTTGCCACATATGCTATTTACATATGTTATGGCATATTAATAACAACTTATGTTTTGAATGTCAGTGTTTTGTGCTGTTTCACATATTACTGACTTGTACTCCTGTTATACTGCACTCCAACCTGGTAGATACTGAAACTGGTCATCTGTGATCAGTGCTCTACCTTGCTTTACAAATGTTAAACAAATACATTAAAAATGTGGCCCACCTTTGCTTACCTACCCAAATGAAATGGTGTCACTTTTCTCCTGTAAAGCTGTTCTGCCCCTTACTTTCCTGTACCACAACTTAATCTGTAATTTTTTCTAACCTGCTTCCCTCTGTACATTCCAACTCTCCTGTCCACTTATTATAAATGTCATGTTCTAGATATGTAAGCATATGTACTCTTTGTTAAAACTTATGTATCTTTTTATTTGCTGTATTTGTAACCCCAGATTGACCCTGAAAAAGGTCTATAAAGAACGGTTTGTATTTTTTGGTACTGTCGTTTTACAGTCTGGTGTTAGAGAGTTTATAAGAAAGGTACCTTTAAGAAGCTGAACTTTATAATAAGTGAATTAATTAAAATACATGGTATCTTAGCTGGCAGTTGAATGTACGTGTTGTCCTTTTGTTGTTTAAGGGCCAAGGCACCAGCCATATTGGTATTGTATATAGTTATTTTCAGAGATGATGATATCTGTAAAGAACCGCCTGGATGTTTCTGTAATTTGCAGCCCGTAAGCTGGGGGCAGGACTGAAACCATAGAGAGACCTCACCATTTGGAATATTTGACAAGGAGGTCTCTGCAAATAACTTGGACTTCAAAGTCACTAAGTATATAATTAACTTGACCCCACTACTTGTGGAATGCAAAGTATTCTTAATGACTTTTTTCTTTTAATGTAAGAAGAACTTTTTTAATATCAGAAAAAGGATCAGAGAACTTTTTGTAGTAATAGAAGAAGGATTAGAGAACTTTTTTTTAATATTAGAAAAAGGGTCAGATTCAAGGCTGACATCACCAGATACTTCACAGCTAAGGTGATGGGGCCCTGAAATATATGATACCTGGTGGATGTTGGGAGTCAAGTTCTGTATTTGAAGTATAAAGATACTTAGGATTGGTGGAAAGCAGCAGGTGAAGGTTTATAGGTGCATACTAAGCTTAACGACCACTAGGGCCCTTATAAGTCTAGGTGTACGACCCAAATGTGACCCACAAATTTGATTTGTGTAGGGGGTGATTTACTGACTTCCTCTGTCCATCAGAGACATAGGAGCCAGACCAGTGGTGAATTTCATGCTGTAGCACTTGGACAGACTTGACAGATCAGAGCTACCTTCTTTCAGAATTGATATATGCCTATATTTTACATCCTTATATGACAGCTGCCACTGTTGTACTGTATGACCTCACATCTCTGAAGGCTTACATTTCTGATACTAGGCCCACACCTTGCTGTTGATTGCCAAGTTTCCTCATGGATATTAAGCTACAGATGGAAAATGAGTTTGGGGTATTGAAGGGTAACAAAGAAGCAGGCCAAGCCTTATTTCTTTGTTTATGTATAAATTTATATTCTGATAAACAGGATGCCTTTGTTCCTCCAAGATATGTATGCATTTAAATGCTGTCAGGGGATTAGACCCCTTTCCTACGTCAGGGCACAGTTAAAGTTCACAAAATTAGTTTTGCTTCATTCTTAGAAGTTTGCCCAAGAGTGTGCTTCCCACCTCCCACAATGTACCAGAATTGCCTCTCTCTTTACTTCATGTAGGGTAGGGCCAGGCCAATTTTCATTGACAGTCTGGAGCAAAATGCACTACATGAAAATACAGCAATAAAATTAATAAATAATGTAAAGAAAGCCATGAATTGTGCAGCAAACTCTGCAAGGAAAATTTCAGTAAATGACTTCTAATATATTGAATTGCATATTGAATCCACAGTCCATGGGGTCATATGCATAGTTTTTGGGTTGTAAATTGTGTCAAAAATTAATAGTGTAGATCTTTCGCCAAAGATCCTGCTTGATGGGTCTTTTGTTAACTTTATCCTTTCCTCTGTTCATTATTCAGCAGATTTCTGGAAGATTCTGTACTCTTAGACATACATGCATACATTCTGGTGCATGCTGTGATGTTCATTGGATACATAGGTCTGCTTTATTGCACAACTCAGATCACTTATTTCTTCTGTTTTTGTGATTTATAACCAAACTGTAATGTAACTGGCCAAGAACCCAGCAATCCAGCCAGTACTGTCTGTACTGTTTTGGGGAGGATCATAATGTGAGAAACTGTCAAGAAGTATCAGAAATTAATCTCTACCACTCATATGAATTAATGTCTACTTTGTGACCAAAAAGATGACTGCCGTTGAGGACTGTTTGTGACAGCAGGTAAGAGAGTCCACCTTGCAGGCTCAGCCAGGGGTCAAACCATCACCTCAGATAGACTCTTGGAGAGTAGGTTGAGGCTTAGCTCTCCTGCAGGTAATCCAGTGTTAAAACGCACCCACCCAGTCTCTGCAGGATTTGATTACATTCGTGACAGGAAAGGACTTCAGCATGCTTTAGTCCTCTACCCATTTGGAGGAGGAAGAGACCTACATATGTATACCCCACTTTGTGGGGGTACATACCTGTATGCCAGTGCTATCCAGCCCCCAGCTGATAAGCTAGCACCCTTGGCTGAACATTCTGATCCCTGGGGGAGTCCCCTTGAATCGCATTTTCATAGATCTCTGTGAGCAAACAGCAGTTAGTCCTGCTCCTCATTAAACAGATCAGCATTTCTTATATATTTCTCTAATCATCAGTGTGTATTTCATTAATGTAATTTGGTAGTCTATTCCATGCATCATCTCAGAGAACCATTTGCTACATTTCTCATTCCTACAGAATCTTTTTTAATTTTTCCAAGTCTTTTGGGTTTCTAATACACCATGATGGGAATGGACCCCATTCCTAAGTCAAGGTATAATTAAAGTTCATGAAATTAGTATTGTTTCAATTTTTGATGTTAGCCAGAAGTGCTCTTCGCAGCACCCGCAATGTGCCCAATAATGACTCCTTCTGCAGTTCATACAGAGTTACATGGATTGGTAACATATCCAGGTACGATTGTAGATTCTTTTTTACAAGACCCATTGCTCCTACTACTATTGGAACTGTTTGGGTATCTTTCTTCCACATTGCTCTTGTTTTTGCCTGCAAATTCTGGTACTTTGACTTTGTGTCTTTGTACGTAAGACACTGTAGTTACTGGGTGTAGCGATTTCAGTAATCAATACTGTTTTTGTCTTTTTTTCATGGACTACTATATCTGGTTTTCTTGCATCTATTTTTTGAACTGTTGGTAATTGATCCCTTATGATATAAACAACTTAATTTTCTATGATGCTTTGTGGCTCATGTTTCCAGTGTTTTTCATCTACTTCAATATTATAATGTTATGCCTTTCAGTGTACAGTTCTTCTGCCATTAGTGTAGCAGAACCAGCAACAAGATGTGCAACTGTTTCCAGTTCTGTTTTATAAAACCTACATTTGTCTGTTTCTCCCACATGTTCAATGGACTTTGTAAACCGTGTACGTAGTCCACTGTCTTGACCCACTAGTATTAACCTTTCGTCTTTTGGTTTAAATTCACCTCTTCTTAACCACTTCTGCATTTGATCCTGATCAACATGAGGTTGTTCCAAGAGTTTCCTATAATTGCTACTATATTTATGCATTTTCCACATTTCTTGCCTTCTCATCTGATCCTTCACCTTAGTCTTTCTTTTGTTTTTTAGAATATTTGCTACCTAATTTTTATATGCTTCTGGTTTGATTTCCATTCCCGCTTGACACCAATATGCTTTTGCTTAACTAAGCAGGAAAGTCATCTTAGACTTGCTGTCCTCCTGTTTCAAAACTTTCACTACATTTAGGTCTTTTGAGGTCAGCAGATATGTATGGAGTCCCACTATCACAGATCTGTACATGTAATCAATTTCAAAGAGACCTCCTTCAGAATGGGGAATATATAGTCTTGGTATGCACCGATTTTTATAAATCATTTGATGAGCATGAAGCATCTTTTTTGTTTTCACTATCCAACACCTTTTGGGGCCAGTCAGTCATTCCAAAGATGTAAGTTAGGACAGGAAGAGCAAATTGTTTTATAGCCTGGACTTTGTTCCTAGATGTCAATGCTGCTTTTAGTATTAATTTAAGACTGCTAAAACATTCCTTACTGAGTTTTATTTGATTTTGTTCATGTTTTATTGTTGATCCTTCATCAGTTCCCAAATATTTGTACACTCCCTCTTGCTGAAGTTCTTCTATATCACATTTCTGTCCCAAACTGTTTTCTTGGTGCTGCAGTTTTCCTGCTATAAAGGTTGCTTTGACACATTTAGCAAGACCAAAAGACATTCTTATAGCATCTGAAAAGGTTTTGACCACTTGCAGTTGTGTTTTCAGTTCTTCATCTGATGAACTATACAGTTTTAAATCATCTACAAAAAGAAGATGAGAAGTCTTTACACTTTGTTGTTTTCTGGGAGCCAAGTTATAGCCATGACCTAATCTGTTAAGTGGACAGCTTAATGAGTTAAGGGCAAGACAAAAGAACAGTGGTGACAGAGAATCACCCTGGAATATCCACCTTTGAATTTTTATCCCTGGAATAATAATTTGTCCTTTATCATGGCTTAACTGCAAAGTGGTTTGCCACTGTTTCATGGTCACTGTGATGTAATTAATCAGTATAGAGTGTATCTTATACATTTTAAGCACTCTTTTATACATGAATGTGGGATACTATCAAATGCATTTTTGTAGTCTATCCATGCCATGCTTAGATTCTTCCCCTTTTTACAGTTCTCCATTATGACTTTATTTAACGTCAAATGATCTTTTGTTCCATATGACTTTCTTTTATTACCTTTTTGTTCTATTGCCTTGATTGAGTTTTCTTCTAAATGACTATAAACTCAACCATCAATTCCAGTTATAGTTTATACGCTGTTGGAAGGCACGTTATTGGCCAATAGTTTTTGGGATGGCTTGCAGGTTCACTCTTAAGTAGGAATATTGTTTTTCCTGTTAGTAGGTTGTCTGATGATTCTCTACTACTACTTTTTGATAATCCCAAACATTCCCAGAGGTAGTTGCCTGTAAATGCCCTGTATACCTAATAACTTTAACCCATTTAAATTACATTTTGAACAGATGCTTCCTAAATGCTCATGTTTGAGGTCTTCTTTCATGGCCTGTAGAATGTTTAACGTGTAATAGCCTTTTTGGTAATCTAACAATTATATAGGGTATAGTGCCCTCTTCTTGGATATACCATATTCAACAAGTCAAACAGCTAGGGAAGCCCCAGAAGTTCCTAACTAACATCCTTGGCTTAATAACTGTGAGCTAGCAAGAAAGGCTAGAAGCTCTGCCCTTTATTCAGTACCTTATAGACCCTTGAAATGTGATCTGTGTTTCTGCTACTCCTCCATTAGAGATCTTGTTGTCCTTGATTTCTTACATCTCCACAAGTCTAATAACATGCAAACAGTTGAATCAGAGACCTAAATCATCACTACCATGTAAAGAGAATGCCATGGAGAGAGTTTCACCATGTAGCACCTCTCCACTCACTGGAATAAACTGCCCTTGCAGTTAAGCAGTTTGATGCATTGCTATCCTTCAGTCATATTCTGGATGACCTGATGAATACCCTCAGGTTTTCTCCAGGGGTAACTGGCCTAGCCCTCCTTGAAGAAGAGACTGATTGATGATCTCAAGATTCTCCCTACAGTGGCAGGGAAGATTCTTGTAATCTTTTACACTGATCCTTGAGCCTCTGGTCGTCGGCTTCCTGCAAAATTCAGTAAGTAGAGAGACCAAATCTCCTATTCATTGTCATGCTGTGACTGAAACCAATGAGATTTTGTGGTTTTTGGATCCCTTGGCACCTATACCAATATTAGGAAAGGAAATCTACCTCAGATGATTTGACATCTGACTCCATCTCTGTGTATATTTGTTACATGAGATCCTCTAATTCTTCCAAGTTATTCTTTTGGAGGCATAAAAAGTGTCTGGAGCTGTCAGGTTTCCATTCTCCAACATATTCAGCTAAGTGGAAGGGGTTCTCCATCTGGGCAAGGAGGCATCTTTTACTACCCCATTTGGTTAGTTTGCAGGCAAATCTAACCCAGCTCAGTTACCTACTTATTTATTCCACTATCAAGGTACTTATTTCAGTCATCCTCAGAAGTATGGCTCGGCACTGATTTGCCAAACAGCCTTCTACATCATCACCCACTTTTGTGGAGTTTTCTCCTTGTTAGTACACAAATGTCTTGACTAGCAGCCTTTGCCCATCTTTTGGGTGGTTTATTAGCTCTAAAGTTCATCTTCTGGAAAATGATTTTCTCAGTAATGTGATTGTCTATCTTCTGTTAATTAAGTTAGTCCCACTAGACTAGTAGCCTCCTTTTCAAGGGAGGCCCGAGGTGGTATTTATACTACTAGGGAAAATTTGGACAGGGCATTGGGGAAATTATCCTACTTCTTTTGATAGGTGCCGTGGGATCTTTTACATCCTCCTGAGTTGCTACTAACTCTGGTAGATAGGGCCTGAGTTTAATGTCTCATCCAAAGGGAGACACGTTTAGAAGTGCAACACCCCCTTATACTGTACTGCACTGTTAGCAATCTGCCTGGTGTGGGAATAAAATCCATAGCCTTTCGCACCAAAGATAAGTATGCTACCCGTTGCAGCACTGACATTGACATTATCTTGTAAGTAGGATCTCAGATCTTCAAGTCCTTTCTTGTAAGGAACCTTATTTAGCATTTTGTTATTAATAGCCTACATTTCCTCCTGAAAACAATCTCAGAAGTCTTCTTAAACAAGTTCATATTCTTGTTCTACTCCCAAGGGTAGTATCCTGGTGTAAAACAGCCCTTTCCTTGATACACATTATCAGATTAGCTTCCTACTACTTACTCCACCTGGGGTCTGGTTGGTTTTAGTGTCATTTTCAAGAATTATCCATTGTAAATGTATGTGCTTTGGCCATTTATCAAGTTCACAGCATCAGCAAGCATTATTGCTTGGTCTGTGATTTAAGAAGTTGTGCTTTGTTTGACACTTTGGTGCTTCAAGACTCAACCTTCTGAGTACTAAGAAAAAAAATTAAAGAAATGCTATGCTGGTCCACTAAAGGAAAACACAAAAACACTGGAACACATGTTATGTAATGCCTTTTATTGGTTTTGAAATTTCTCAGGCTTTTGAGCTGACATGATGCCTTCGGCAGAAGTCAAGTTACTGATGTTAGATACAGTGCTTAAATATCCACTTGTGCCTATAAAGGGGAGTGCTTCATTTATTTCTAGCTGACTAAAAAATGAAGTCTTGGAAAAAGATGCAATGCAGTGTCAGCGCATTTTTCCTGTCTGATCATTGTGTATATCAGATATGACCGTTATTGTTCTTAAAGGACATTTCTGTTAACCTTTGGAAAGAATAACTGTGGAGATTGTTAATTCACTTGTTCAGTCTGGCAGCCAGTGGTGTGAACCTGGATATTGGTTTTATGAGAATATAATACCTAACATTTCCTTTTGAGCAATTAACAGTGTATATAAGTAAGGTATACTTGCAGAACAACAATTTTAATGCGTGCTTTATGACAAATTTGCTCTGAACTCAAACCACTATTTCATAATATTAACAGTAACTAAGATTACTGGGGTCTACATTTTAGTACCTGTATTTTATTCATTTCAAGAGAATAGTTGCTTTCACATAAAGCAGCATTCTGGTTAGAGTAGTAGAAACGATAAATTTAACAGCCAGTAAGGCTGTGTAGAGACAGTTCTAACACTATAACAAAACTTTATCCAATTCTGCTGTTCTTCAGAACCTTAATCTGACATAGTAACACCATGTTATTCTCTCTATCTCCTCCTTTTGATCTATGTCAGTTAGCTAAACCACAACCTGTGCAGTGTATTAACTGCATACAGTATTCATACATTCTAAACCCTGCATCTTTTCTTCTTGGTGGTCCTTCCTTTTGTCGTCATTGTCAATTGGACATTCTTGCTAATTAATATTTTCCATTAGCCAAAACCTCTAGCTCATAACAATTGCTTGCACAAACAGACTAACAATTTGCACATTATAACTTCGATGGCTTTGGAGAAATTTGTCAAGCTGTGGTTACCAAAAGACAAAATTTCTCACAATAGTCATGTTATGGAAAGTACGTATTTGTTTTATTCAATGTTAAGTAGTGCTGTATGTTCATTTTTAAGTGTTGTAATGTATGCAAACAACAAATTTAATTATGCAGACTTAAAAAAAAAATGCTGATGTTTCTCTCTAAATAGTATGCCTCTAAGGTAGTTTTTGCTTTATTTGATATCGTAGTGTGCCTGCAAAAGCTATATGACTCTGCTGCCATCTACTGTGCAAGCTTACAATAAAGTATTTAACCAAGATTTGAAAGTTCTGCTTGTTTGGAATTGACAGTTAACATTTTAAGTAAAATGTGATAGTATAATTGTAAAATGTACTAACAGATGGTACTGTTAGTTGTGCTGAAATATTCAAAACAAAGATTAAAGAAAATCAGGCTTTTAAAAATGATAAACTGCATAAATATCTTGGCATGTTGTAGTGGGTAGTGAATTAAAATAACTACATAAGCACCCCCTCTGCAAAATTTGTACCCTTTTTTATTTCTTGATTCAAATATATGAATTTTCTTTTGAAAATATTGTATTTTTTTAAGCAAATTATAATAAATGTATAAATGTTCTCTGCATGAATCTCTCAACATACATTTCTCTATTTTAACATTCGTTTTCCAGATATTAAATTGGTTCTGCCTTCATTCTAACTGTATGGATCTTGAAGTCTGCAAACCTGAGCATGTCTTTTCATGCGCCCATCTGCTGTTGTAAAATGCTTTACTTCCCGTGACTCAGTGCAGTGACCATCACCAGGCAGTCATAAGCAGGAAGTGACACTGTTCTCCATGCTTCACTTCCCTCATCATCAGAATAATGAGACACTGCTTTTATGAAAAGACTGAGCAAATCACAATTTTTTTTTTTTTTAATGGTAGCAGTCGTGTACTTTTTATAACATGATTTTTGTTAGTCCAGGGAAGGAATGATATTCACATAGAGTAAATATGTAGAAGACTGAAGACTCTTATGTGCCGAGTAGGTAAATGTGTTATGAAGTATTCTACAATGTGTAGGTGTCATTAAAGTGACTTTGCCCCAGGTTTTTTTTGAAGCCCATCAGTATAAATATTTTTTCCTGTTAAGGACTCTGTAGTCACATTACATTCATATTTTTATTTATAGATCCCCAAGTAATAAAAGGAGGTTGTTTTATGTATTGATTTACCTTTTCTCCATATGCCTGCCGGTTTCAATTTTGGAAACTTCATAAAACAAGAAAAAACACAAAGGTTAGTGATTAGCTCTAAATACCAAGACTCCTCAAGTTCTCTCATTTGCCATAGGAGGATATGATGAATGAAGTACCTTTCATTAACATCACTTCATGGTTTGACATTCAGCTGTTTGAGATTTACAGCGAGTATCAGAGTTCCAGTTTTGTACATGAACGCACCTTGCCAGAACTCTTTCCTCTCTCCTCATGCCAATATTCTCCTCAATTTCAGTTTGATTACATTATTTGCAGTATTTATTTATTTATTTATTTATTTACTAACATTTTCAACAGAGGCCTGGGGAAAAAGCTCCAAAATATTACAAAAACATTTTAAGAGCAGTAGTTTTACACTCTTTAAAAATAATACAAAAACACCTATAGTTTAAACAGTTATACCAAATTAGACATGATGTGAATTAAAGTTAAGTTAAAATATTACAAACAGGATTTGCAATATGAAGTGAGTGAAAAAAACAGGGTTATGGCATATTTAGAAAGAGAGTCAGAGAATGAAATTTTGATTCAAGTAAGGTAGCGAGAGAAGAAGGAAGAGTAAAGAGGTCTAAGGTATGTATAGGTACTTGTTCATATTTAGAGATATAGACTGTCCTGGGGTTGAGGAAGAACAGTTAGAGTTTGGCTAGAAAGTCTTTCATAATGTTTTTTAAAGGACTGTCAGGGAGATTATTAAACTGATGGATACACGTTAGGAATTCCAGACTTTAACAGCATCATGGTATGAGTACAGACAATGCCCAGCAGATTTGATAGGTCTGTAGACAGTGAGGAGTTTTTGGTCATTGGATCGTAATGAATGATTGGAAACATAGGTGTTTAGAATGGTATTTTGTGCTGGACAAGCAAGCATATAGATGCTGGATAATTTTATAGGTGGTACGAAGCTGTGTATATGTCAGTTGTTGAGGTAGTTCAAACAGATTTAGGCTTTTTAATGCTATACATTATTGGGTTCTGAAAGGAGTATTTAATGCAGATTTAGCCACTTTATTATAGCATTGTTCAAGTTTTGATTTTTGCGTTGCCTGGATGTTAGTAAGGATGAGAGCACCATAAAGTAGTAAGGGGAGGAGGTAATTAGTGACAAGTGCAGATGTTCAAGTTTCACTGTTGTAATCCTGACGTGTGGGATTTCTTGCCGTGGGAGCCCTTGGCCGAACTGGCTACCAGAAAATATTTTCCCCTCCTTTTGAAGGTAGCAGACTCCCTATCTGACGTCACTACATTTGGGTATAAAGGGAGTTGGACGGCACCATGACCTTAGTTCTTTCTTGCTGTCAGAGTCTGAAGCAGAGTGCTAGTCAGTGCATTGGTCAGTCTACACCTGAGAAAGAAGACATCTAAAGCTAAGTACCACACTGGGGAACTTTTCTTGAGCTTTTTCACTAATGTCAGAGAAAGTTAATAGCTGTCTCCACTGTGACAAACAGATACCACACCGGGACTTTCATTCTTTTTGTGTGACTTGTTTGGGTCTTGAACACAATGTTCCTAATTGTAGGTGCTGCACTTGTTTTAACAGTAGAACCAGGGTTGCCAGATTTCCAGCCCCCCAGGTAGGGACAAAAAAAAAAAGAAGGTCTCTCACGGCAAGTGAAGACCAAAAAAAAAAAGTCTTTAATGTGGAAGAACAGTAGCTCTGCACTAAACACGGAGCTTCTCATGTTTAATGCATTGCAGTTCCGCATTCAACTCAAGTAGCTCCGTGTTTAGTGATTTTTTTATTGGCCCGTATACCGGCATATGGGCCAATCAAAAATCGCTAAACACGGAGCTTCTCGTGTTTAATGCGTAATACAAGAAGCTCCGTGTTTAGCAATTTTTGATTGGCCCGTATGCCAGGTATACGGGCCAATCAAAAAAAAAAAAAACACAAACAAAGCGGAGGCTGGCCGGGATTTAAACCGGCAGGGCGGGACTCGGGATCAGGCTGCTGATCTCAGGACAGTCCCGCCCAAATAGAGACATCTGGCAACCCTGAGTAGAACTATCAAGTATAGGGCTGAGATTCTAGCTAAGCATTTAAGTGAGTCAGGGCATGTGCCCTACCATGTCGTCCACTGGTCGAGCTGAAGTAGATCTCCCTAGATGAAGAAAATAAAAGTGCTTCAGATTAGGGCCTCTGATGATGCTTGTTCACTGTCAGCCAGTCCTGCTAGGCTTATGATTGTTGAGAAAGGTGAGGTACCTTCACAGTCCCCTTCGACTGAGTTGGTGGCACATGCTCTATTGGGACCCGTTCAGAATCCAAAGTGCCTCTGGGTTCCTCTTTTTCCTTACAAGCCGAAAGACTTAGCTTGTTGGTTGGGTCTGGGACTTCATCATAGGCTCAGCTTCTGATGACCATTCTAAAACCAACAACGGCTCTTTGCATCATTGGGAGATCACCTCAGCCTACCACTCGTGGGATTTGCTTGTTTGTCCGTGTACTTATGCAGAGTTTGATCTTCAGCCAAAACCTAAGGTCTCTCACAAAAAAGCTACACCCACCTTAACTCAGTCTAGGTCTTCCAACAAGACCTAGTAAGGCTGGCTGAAGATTTGATTTCCTTAGTCAGATCCAGATGCCTTCATCTCCCTGAAGCATCCCCTGGTAAAAGAAAGAGGGGATACCCCACCAGAGAACTTTTCCGGCTGTTTTAACTCAGAGGATGATTTTGATCACGAATAACCCACTTTGAGGTTGGTGCATCTGTTACTTCCTGTGGAGATTCTGATTTAGACAAGAACCTTGCCTCAACCCCCCCCCCCAAGTATGTTTATTTTTGGGGAAGCTTTTGCATACCCTAAGGGAGCACTTCATATGGAAAGCTGAGGACTACCCCAATACAAAAACAGGATTAGGGAATTCCTAAATTTCCCTGAGCATAAACTCTTGCCATTCCCCCAGTCTTAGAGGTGGTGGACGATGTCTTCCTGGATTCCTCTTTACAACCAGGCTGCCTTCCCTATGCCCCCTGAAAACCTGATAGATTTTACAGGGTTCTAGATTCCCAGAAACACCTTTTTAAGAACCCTGTGCCAGATCCTGAAGTGGTGACTCAAGGCCCTAAAGGAGCAAAAGTTAGCTCTTCCAAAAACCCTTTTCCAGCAGACAAGGAAAACAGAGCCTTAGACAGGTTTGGCAAGAAAGTCTACACCTCTGCTACTGTTGTCATGAGGTCTTTGAAATGCCAGTTTCATATGGTGAAGTACCAGGAAAATATTCTTGACCAGATGAAACAAAAACTAATATGGATTGAAAATAAGGGCCTCTCAAAGGAATTAATGGATCTATGCAAGTCCTGCTCTCAGGAGGCTAAGCACTCACTGCACTGTGGTTGCGATGCCTTGGAAGCCTCTAGCAGGACAGCAGCCACAGGATCAATCATTAGAAGTCATGTCTGGCTAAGGGAGCAGTCCCTTCTTGAGCATGTCAAACGTAGTCTTCTAGATGCCTCCTTAGACAAAGACTTTCTCTTTGGTCCTAAGGCTGAGGCTGTCCTTAAGAAAATAGAGGATAAGGCAAAGTCCATGCAAACTGTCAAGGACATCGTTCAGATCCAGCCTCCTCTTTTCATCTGGAATTACTTTACCAAACATCAGTCCTTTCCAGGCCCCCCAGTTTAAGCCTAGGCAAAGCAGACTTCATGGGGAAAGGGCCAAAGACATCAACAGTGGCCTAGACAGTGACAAACAGACCACAGTAGCCCTATTATTTCTTGTCCCCAGGGACCTAGCAGAGAACAGTCATAACTCTTGCATGGCACTTCCTTCCCCATTCTCTAACCCGCTTCTTCACTCTTCCCTGAGGCTGGGGGGGGCAGGTGGAACTGTCCCTATTCCACAAAAACTGGACCCTCATTACCAGGGAACTTTGGGTTCTAAACATCATTCAACGAGGTTACAAACTCAAGTTCAAACAACCCTTGATTCGCTGAGGCTTCCCAGATATTCATCTGAACCAAAAGGCAGAGGTTTTAACCCAAATAGAGCTTCGCTATGCTTAAGGCTCTGTGGAACCTGTACCATACTCTTTGAGGAAAAGGTTTTTAGTCCAGAGTTTTCATACTCCCTAGAAAAGAAAGTATCTGGTGGCCAATTCTAGACCTGTCGAGGCTCAACCGATTCTTACAGGTCCCAAAATTCAAAATGCTAACTTTACAAAAATTACTACCCGTGATTTCCCCCAATGCCTTCATAGTAACCTTAGATGTAAAAGACTCACAGGAGGTGCTTATGCTTCAGAGCAAGTGTGAGGATCAAGTCTGTGCACTGCCCTTTGGCTTGTCCGCTGCACCCAGGGTTAGCCCCTGTGATAGCCTTCTTTAGGGTAACAGGCAACGAGCCTAGAAAAACTCAAAGCAGACCTGCTATATATGCAAACATTACAAAACTCAGTGAGGTTCACCATCAGTACCACCAAATCTCAAAAAAACTGACAAGATTGTGTTTCTGGGAGTTTAAGTGGACTCAGCTCTTCAAAAACCTTTCTTCCCTCCAGACAATGTTACTTTCCTAACTTTGTATTTCAAAAAGTTATTGGTCAGAAAATACCTCACAACCCGTGAATACCTCCAAGCCCTGGGATACATGGCCTTCTGCATCCTTATGATTCCCCTGGCCAGACTACCTATGAGAAAGCTCCAGTGGTATCTCAGAAATGTGTGGTGCCAACATTCTGATTCTTTCACTTTCAGAATTAAACCATTTCCTTACCTCAGGAAAGAGTTTGCCTGGTTGGTCCAAGCAGGCTTTCTCAATCCGGGCCTTCCTTTCAGGTTCATCCCTCAGGACCAAACTCTGACCACAGATGCATCAGAAATAGCCTGGGCAGCCCACTACAGCAACTTCCAGACTCGAGGCAGATAGGACTCCAAGTTCAAAAACAAGCAAATCAACCTAAAATAACTAATGGTAGTCCAAAAAGGCCTAATTGCCTTCAAAAAGAAATGGAAACCCAGAGTCCTCCTGGTGAAGACAGACAGTACCACAGTTATGTGGTACATAAACAAGCAGGGGGGAACCCACTTATACCCCCCCTTTGGAACCTAGCCATGGACCTTTAGAAAACAGCAAACTCCCTAGGATTGCACCTCATGGTACAGTACCTACCAGGAGAAAACAGTCAGCTAGTGGATCATCTCAGAAGGAGTCTGTCAGACTCCCACAACTGCAACTGCATCAAGAAGTATTTCTCAGCATAACCAAAAAATGGGGTGGGCCACAGATAGAACTTTTTGCCACCAAAGAAAATGCTCACTTGGAAACATTTTGCCAGGAACAAAATGAAGTCAGTCTGGTAGACTGATGCCTTTTCTCTTCCTTGGACAGTCCTATTCCTCTGTGCCCCCCCCCCAGGGTGTTGCTGAAAATAAGGGAAAGGGGCATAGAATAATTCTGATAGCCAAGGTTCCCCAAGGCAGCCCTGGTACCTTCTATTTCTCAGTTTAACCAACACGGAGCTATGTCTACTGCCACAGGGAGTGGACGTGCTAACGCAGAACAGGGGCACAGTATACACCCCAACCTACCCACACTCAAATTGATAGCTTGGATGATACCTTGATCCCATGGAAGGGGTTGCTTCTTTACAAGCAGGTTTTATACATTGTAAAAGAAGCCAGGACACCTAGCACTAAGAAGTCTTACTCTGCCGAATGGAAAAGATTCATTCTTTGGTGCAGACAAAAGTAACAAAACCCTCATCAAGCTCAGATCCCTTTGATTCCTGTCATACTTATGTAGCCTTTTTGAAAAAGGTCCCTCCTCCTTCTCTATAAAAATCCTCACTTCAGCTGTTTCTGCCTATCTGTCTTCTCGACCTCCCCTGTTTTCACATTTCTTCATGAAACTGTTCCTGAGAGGGACTGTCCACATTAGGCCTCCTGGAAAACCTCCTGTCCCCCTTTCTTTCTAGAGAAACTCACCCTTCCAACCTTCAAACCAGCGACTTCCACTGTTATAAAATTCTTTACCTTAAAGACAGCCATCCTAGTAGCCATTACCTCAGCCAGAACAGTGTCAAAGCTTCAGGCCGTTATGCTTTTGGAACCTTTCGTAATTTTCCACACACACAGAGTATCTCTTAGGACCAACTTTTCCTTTTTATGGCCAAGGTGATGATAGAGACTTCTTTAAACCAGACCATACACTTGCGCCTCCATTCTTTTCTAACCCTCAAAACAAGCGAGAAAGGATCCTTCATTCTTTGGATGTGTATAGGCAATTGCATTACTGCTTGAATGGAGACAAGAATATCAGGAAGTCAGACCAACTTTCTGTGGCCTTTGCCAATATCTCTGAGGGGAGACGAGTTTCTAAACAAGCTATTTACAAATGGATCTCCCACTGTATCTCTTTTGCTGCAGCCATCGTGGTAAGAAGCCTCCTGATGTTGTGAGGACACATTCCACTAGGACTACTGCTACTTCTACTGCCTTTCTTAAAAGGGGAATCATCACACAAGTCAGGACTGCAACATTGAAACACAAAGAACATAGTGCAGTTGTGTACACTTACCATAAATGTAGATATTCAAGTGTATTCACTGTTGCGGTATTCTTTCCCTCCCTCCTTCCCCTCTGGCCTTTGAGATAGGTTAGGACATTAACCTTCTTAGTCAGGGTTGCCCCCTTACTCCTTCACACTTATCCTGGAATCCAAGTTCCCAGACTGTTGACCTCAAGAACATACTGAGGTGGGCTTCTGCTTGCTAGCTGCATGAAAGTACTGATTTCATGATGTCAGCCAACTCTCTTTGCACCCAAATGTAGTGATGTCTGATAGGTGTCTGCCGTCTGCAGGAGAAGGGGAAATATTCTCTGGTAGTTGGGCCAGACAAGGACTTCCACAGATGGAAGTCCAACAAATTAGTACCGTAACCGTGAATATACTCAAACATCTACATTTTATGGTAAGTGTATACAACTGTACTTTTTAGCTGTATCAGTGAGAATGTTTTTTGGCCCTTCGTTCAGCAGATGTTACTAGTGACTATCCATAAGTCCCACAACAAAGCAGGTGATTCTCTTTTTTCTAACACTTTGAGTAAAACCTGGAACAGGCTTCCCAGCAATTTATCAACACTTTCCTCATTGCCACTTTTCAAAAAACAACTAAAATACTCCTTTAAACATAATGGCTATGCCTTGTACTAACCCAGACAAACATGCTCCTTTCACTCCACCTCCTCACCTCTCACTATTGCTGCTTCTCTGTATACCTCCCTCCCAAGTTTCATATAGTAGGATTAGCAAGCTTCCTTACTTTCTGACTCTAGCTTAGTCTTACTAAAATCTACCTCTGAGTATTAACTGTATAACAAGCATTTTACTGTGAGCATATGTTTCCTCTATGTATATATTAGCAACTTTTTTTCACTTTTAATGTAGAATTTTGAAATAGCTTTAATTCTTAGTTTGTATCATGATCTTTTTTCTTAGTCTTCAACATGATGATCGTTAAAGCCTCTACTCTAATTATGTATCCAGTAGTAGTGTATTGCTTTCAAAACTTCAGCATGATGAATGTCAAACTCTCTTCTTTGTAAATATGTGTCTAGAATTAGTGTATTGTTTTCTAAACTTTGTAGTCAAGTTATTGATGCTAATCTCTATCACCATGTATTTTTTATTAGCTTAATGGAGCTCATCTCCTCGAGCCTCTACTGAAAATGGACATGTATCCAGTTGGACTAGCCCGGTCAACAAATATAAAATAAATAAAACACACATTTCCTTTCAAAAGAGCATTAGAGCTGTCTGCATACTTTCCCTTGTTACTTCTCTGGGCAGACACTGGTGTAGGAAACCCCTTCATAGTCTTTCTTTTGCTCATTTTTTAGATGCTTTGGCTCTCCAGTTTCTGTCCTTGTCCACAGGGTCTGCAGGACCCACTTATCCTCCCCCAGGGTGTGTATGGGAAACATGATTTCAGTAAGACAGAACAGTTGCTTGTTGTCTTTTTTTATGGGTGAATCGTTTTTATAAGCAGGTAACTGACTGCCTTTGAAAAATGTTGTGAAGGGCTTTCTACTGGGGAGGGGTTGTCTGCAAGAGTGTGCCCTTTGTGGATATTTGTACTTGGCACTGGGTTCCAACAGATGCTGGTGGCAAAGTGTTGGGGCTGCAAAAAAGTAACTGAATGGATGGGGCTATAACTGGAATGGAGTAGATCTGTATTACAGCAGGACACTGCCCATTTACCTATGATCAGGGCTGGCCATAAGTAAAATAACTTAGTTGAAGAGCTCCATTGCACCCCTAACACTCATCCCTCAGTGCCACCCATTTCCCCCATTATGACCACCTCATCAACCATTTTGCTTCTGTTTCTACACTTTCACACATTTTGCCTTATTCTTCAGCATCCTCTCAACACATCCTAACTTGGCCAGACTGCACTGTAATAGTCGAAAACATAACTGAATTAAACCAGGGACTGGGGGAGGGCACTAGGGCACCAAGAAGACATGATTTTCCTAGACATTCTAAAGTGGTATTTATCTCCGCCCAACCCATAGGTAGAGTGAATGGAGGCTGACTGTAGCCCAGGTGACTGGAGTTTAGCTCTGGAGGAACCAGGCTGGGAGGGAGTGGAGTGAAGGGGTGTGGCTGCTCACCTCCCCAGGAGGGAACAAAGGGTTTCTATGCACTTGGGGGAAGACAGGGTGGTGTATCTTCCCTGACAGAGACCATAGAAACCACAGTGCATGCTGCAAGGGGGAGGGGCTGGATTGCTTGGAAGGAATGCCCCTTGTGAAAGCAAGTTGGATGTCCTTTGTGGCCAGCTCATTGCATTAGCCACCCCCCACCCCTTCCACCTGGTCCCTTGCTTGGTGCTCATGGTTAGGGTTGGGGAAAAAAAACAAAAAAAAGCTTTGATCCCCACCCCTACCGATGGGTGCCTTAATGATGACCATTCTCAGTCCACTCTTGCCTGGCAAAGAGAATGAATGGGCTGATAGACCAAGAGAGGATCTGATGGTCAGAAGCATTAGGGGGCAAAAATTGAAGAAAAAAAGATGAGCGTGACGATTTTGCAGATGATGATTCCTGGTGTGTATTATGCCTCAGCAATTTACATTACGTATTACAACAGAGAAGAATGGATGAAGACATTGAGCAAGGTTGGTATTAAAATAAAAAGTGTGAAAGTCATAGGATAAGTTAAATTACATTTTATGTGAGCACATAAAAAATGAGACTGTAAGCTCTCTGTGGTAATAGCAGATATTAAGAGAAAACAGTAGCATGCAGAAATTATGCAGCCATTTTATATAGTTGATGGATGGAAAATCTAAAAAGCTTCCCAAAATTATTTTCTAATAAGAAGGAAGAACACAGACTATGTGAGAGAAATATGGGATTTCATATGGAGGTTAACTCATGAATGTAGTGAGATGCAAAGATGTGAAGGAAAGAAAATGTTAGAGAGGAGTCTGTTGAGCATGGATTTGAAAGTTGTACATGTGTTAAGATAAGAGGGTGTGGGAGAAGCATGTAAAAGAAATGGGATGTGCAAATCTGGCAATTTAACAGTAATAAATGCAGTTTATGAATTTCATGAGAATGTAACAAAACACATGATTTAAAAAGTCAGTAGATTTGTACTTTGAAGTAGGTTTAGTACAGTAAATGCACTGATTTTTTTATTTAACAAGAAATGGGAAAACTGGATCTTAAGAAAACATAAGTTGGGGGGGTCATAAAGTATATTTTGTGTTAGAGATTGGAAGCGAATGTATTACCATTAGAAATCTAGTGGGTTTTTTTTTTTCTTCTGAATGTTAGAGTTGCTATATATATAATTTCAGGGTGTGTGCAGAGAGGCTTGCCCCATTGCAAAAAAAGAAGTTTAAAAGGAGAAGAACGATCTTCAAGATTCGCTCTTTTCCTGATATACAGTTTGTCACTGCTGACGTCTGACCAGGGTACCAAAACTATACCTTCCAGAAGTCGTATTTCTGATGCATGACCTCAGCTCATAATTGTAGGGGTATACAGACAGATGTAAAAGCGTGCATCTCAGACTACCCCACCAGCAGCCTGAATTCAGGTTGCACATCCATCAAACTGATCACCGTTTGGTCATTGGTACCATTGCTTCTTTCAATAATTTTCTCAGATAAGTGCCCCTTTGTGGAACTTTCCTTTGCCTTTTTTTGCTTGTGCTTTTTTTGTTCAAATTTATTAGATGTCTTCTAGGAGGGATAAGTGCAACTACAGTAGGCAGATTCCATACAAGGACTTGCACACTAAGTGCCTTTCTTGTCTAGGCCCACAACACGATCACAAGACCTGTTCCATTTGTCAGTCATTCACTGCTAAAAACATTAGATCAGGGCTTTCCTCTTTCAACACGTTTTTGGAAACTCAGCATCTTAAATGTCCAGCCCTGGCCAAGGTGGCAGAATGTGCATCCCCAGACATCCCTTTACCACAAAAGAAAAAGCTTAAGAGGTCCAGAACAGATACTCAGTGCAACATTTGGATTCTGACATACCTGCAGTATGTCAAGTTAGCTCTTAGTTGGCCACTACCAACACCCCATTGGAGGCTAGTTTGGCTCCTGAAGCCTTGCAAACTGTAGATATGTCTGATAAACCATGGCTCATCATTTCCAAGGGCCTTCATGGCATCCCTCTAATGTTAGCTAGGGAAGAGATCCCAGGTACTTAATGTAGGTAAGATAGGGTTCCAAGCCTCCACATTTCATCCACGTGGGCGTCACTCCAAAAAAGAAAACAGAAGACTAGACATTTAGTCTTTCCCTTAGCAGTTAGGGAAAAAGAGTGGCTAGAATTCTCTCAGGGCTTCTTTAAGGCTATCATGACTCTGAAACATCCTTCCTTTGGATCTCCACAACCACAGGCTGCACGTCAGCAACTCACTATGGCATTATCTGAAGAAGAACAGGATTGTGATTCACACTACTCATCTCAATTACATTCTCCTGGGACAAATCTCTGCGCATGAAGAAGGTTCCCTTTTTTCACATTCCTGTACTGAGGTAGCTTCTTTTGGAGAAAGTATACAAAACATTTTTAAACATTTTGAATGGCAGTCTTCTCAGATTTCTGATGTACAGAAGAGGTACTACAGCCTCCTGGAAGAGAGCACTCCTGCCCCTTTCCCAGTCCCTGCTGTACTTGAGGCTTCCTAGGATGTCTTCCAGTTCACCTCTTCAGTACCTAACTCAGCCACCAGCTCCAAGAAAGCAGACCGGTTTTATAAGGTGCCTGTGGCTGTCCCTTCTGCAGTGTCTCTTGCTTCAGATAAGACTTCTAAACTCCTCTCCAGTGCTAAAGCTCTACCTACAGACAAGGGTAGTAGGGCTATGGATAAGTGGGTAAGGAAGATATAAATCTCTTCTACCCTTGCTTTTAAGGCAGTTAACTACCAGACTCAGATGACTAAATATTTGATTTCAGTGTATCAGTCCTTGAGCAAGCTTATGGCAAACCCTTAAACTACAGAATCAAAGCACAAATGAAGACTCTACTTTCTCAGGCCACTCAAATAGCCTTACATACCATTAAGTGCAGTTGTGATGCTGTGGATGCTTCTTCTAAGTAGCTACTGGGTCTATTATTTGCAGGTATTCATGGCTTCATAGCCAGCCTATTTCTGAGGATTTCAAATCAAAATTCTTAGACCCTCCCCCCGACAAAGATCTGTTGTTTGGTCCTAGGGTTGCCAATCTGTTCAAAACTCTGCAAGACCAAGGTAAGGCTATGAAAGATTGCAAGCATATTTTAATCTCCTCAGTTCCTAGACACCATAGGAACTATCCATCTATATCTACATCCTTCCTCGGAAGAGACCCTAGGACAACTCAAAAACTTCTAGGAAAAGGTACTCTGACAAACTTCATAGGTCACCTCCATCAGGCCTCCCTTTGGAATTAAAAATCTGTGACTACCTTTGCTGCACTTCCTCTCTTGCCCTCAGCCCCCTTACTAAAATACTGTCATTCTCCCAGGCCTGATGGGGCAACAATTACCACAGACAAATGGGTTCCATCCTTCATCAAGGATGGCTATACCATGTCCTGGGAAAATATTTCTCCCTTCACAGGCATGTCGCATCCTCCTCATAACCAGCGATCTCTACTCACTGCCATTATTCAGGATCTCCTGATTCAGGGCACCATCAAATAAGTCCCCAAAAACTTTATGGGAAAAGGATTCTACTCCAGAATTTTTGTGGTGCCAAGAAAAGAAGGGCAATGGAGACCCATCCTAGACTTTTCTGTTATAAATTTGTTCTTGTAAGTACCAGCTTTCTCTCTCCCTCACTCTCTTGCCTTTCATTCTGCCTCAGGCCTTACTAGTGTCCCTAGATCTGAAGGATGCCTACTTGCACATACCCACCCACCCTTCTTGCAGAACATTCCTCAGGTTTTTCTCTGGCTCATCATACTTTCAGCTTATTGCTTTTCCTTCTGGTCCTTCCACAGCACCAAGGGTGTCCACAAAGTGTCTGGCACCGGTCTTGGCATTCTGTTGCACCCAGGGGAATTCAGGTAATTCCTTACCTATGCAACCTGTTGCTCCAAGCTCCAGGAGTCATTCTCCAGCATCTAGATTTTACTCTCCAACTACTGCCAAATCTGGGATCGTGCTTCCTACACAGGACCTGATTTTCCTGAGATGCAGACTGGACACAAAATAAATGTATGCTTTCCTCCCTCAGGAGAAAGTTCAGAGTCTGTCTAAGTTCTTCCTAGATCTCTCCTTTCTACACACTGCACAGAAAGGGAGATCTTAAGAACTTTGGGTTTCTTGGCAGCTACCATTCCTGTGCTTCTCCTAGCCAGACTTCACATGAGGGAAAATCCAATAGTATCTGAAATTTGTGTGGTCCCAACACTCCGACTCCTTGGACACCCTGTTCCCCTTCCTCTCTCCTCTCAGAAAGGAGCTACTTTGGTGGAAGGAACAGGTCGATCTTATCCTAGGACTTCCTTTCACACCCCTCCTTCTGTTTAAGAAGTTCACACAGATGTCTCAATTGTGCCAGTGGGGGAGCATGGTCAGGCTCAGCTATGTACAGGGCAGATGGCAGTCGCAGTCTCTGAAGGAACACATCAGTCTGAAGAAAATGAGTACTGTTCTGCAAGCACTACAGACATTCTCCCACCTGTGGAAACCTGGACCACTCCTGGTGTAGAAGGACAACACCACAGTTAAAACAAACATGGAGGCACCAGGTCTTATCAGCTGTGCAGGTTAGCACAGGAGGTATGAAACTTCGCCACCCAGATGGACATTTGACTGGCAGCCACATGCATTCTCTCACAGGGCAGTGTGCTGGCAGAATCCCTAAGGCTCTCTTTGGAGGACCCCCATGAATATACACGGAATAGACAGGTCTTCCTGACAATCACTCTTCAGTGGGGCACACCACAGATAGACCAGTTTGCATGACCAATCAACCATCATATCCCCCAGTTCTGCACCAGAGACCCTTGTTCCTCAGCCTGGAGGACAGATGCTTTCTCCTTCCAGTGGACAGTGAAGTTCCTCTTTGCCATTCGTCCTCTAATAGAATTTTTGTAAGCAGAAGTAAAGGCACAAAAGGAAGCACCAAAACTCCTTTGACTGGCCCCTTCAGACCAAGACAGCATTGGTTTCCCATGCTATTTCACATGACAAAGGCAAACTACCTCTACAACCAGACCTTATCACTCAACAAAAAGGATTCCTTTTACACCCAAATTTTTCTTCACTCATTCTAACTGTGTGGATAATAGGATTCTAATCCCTCAAAGGCACTTATTCTCTGGGGAGGTTGTTCAAGTCCTACAGGAAGTCAGGAGACCCACTACAAGAAAATTTTACACAGCTAAATGGAAAAGATTTTCTTATTGGTGCTGCAAATGCAGTCAGGACCCACTCTTACCACAGGTCCCTGCTATCCTACAATATCTTTGCAAACTATTTAATTCAGGCTTGGCTTGTTCTTCAGTCAAAGCTCACTTTTTGGCCATCAATGCCTGCCTGCCCCTCAGGTCTTTGCTTATGGTTAGAGTGGAGGTCAAGCTTTTCAATGAGGGAGTCCTGCATCTTAACCCACAAAAAAAACCCCTCTCTCCTCCTTGGAATCGCAGTTTTGTGCTGGAAAAGCTTACATTATCTCCCTTTGAACCAGCATCTTCTGCCACTTTAGCATTCTGCACTTAGAAAACTATTCTGCTGCTGGCTGTCACCTCTGCCTGGAGAGTTTTGAGTTGCAAGCTCTCATGGATTTTCCACAAGGGAAGGATAAGACTCGAGGCTAATCCATCCTTCATGCCTAAGGTAGTGAATGAACTGTCCCTCAATCAAGCTGTTCACTTACCTACTTTCTTTCCTAACTCCCAAAATAAGGGAAAAAGAATCCCTACATGCTGTGTCCATTCACGGATAACTGAGATATTATCTCCACAAAACTAAATCCTTGAGAAAGACTGACCAGCAGTTTGTATTATTTATGAGCCCCTAAGCTGGGACAGTCCGTCTCCAAGCAAACTATTGAAACTTGGATCTCAAAGGCCATCTCCTTTTGCTGCTCACACTATAGTAAGTCATTTCCTTCATGCCAAAAAGCTCATTCCACTTGGACAGTGGCTTCCTCAGGGGCCTTTCTTAAGGGTGTGGATGCCAGGTCTATTTTGGAAGCTGCTACTTGGTCCTCTGTACACAGCTTCACCAAACACTACAGAATTGATGCTTTCTCCAGGTCCAGGGCTGCTTTTGCAAGGTCTATCCTGTCTTGACTGCTAGACAGCTGATCTAGTCATTAACCAACCACCTTTCTTTCTACTTTCTTCAGCTCTGGGAATCACCCTTATGTCAAGAATACTGCAACAGTGACTTCACTCCGGACATAGTACATTTGTGTAGGGACTTACCTTAGCAGTAGATGTCCTAAAGATCACTGTTGCAGTATTCCTTCCCTCCCTTCTTCCCCACTTCTCCAGCTTATTTCAGCTTTCTTCTTCTCCCCATCTGCTTTAAGCTCTACTCTACTGCATGGAAATGGAGGAGTTAACTTAGCTATTCAAGCTACACCCCTCCTAGCTCACTGGTCTTACTCTTTCAGCAGTCATCAGGCCACTGACTTGGGAGATAGTTTGATGTACACACTTGTATGTCTGTCTTTATACCCCTGTGCTTATGAGCTGACTTCATGCATCGGATGTATGACCTCGAGAAAGTAAAGCTTTGGTACCCTGGCAAGATGTCAGCGGTGACGGCCCATATGTCAGGACTTACTGCAAAAGTGATCAATAGGACATCTATTATTTTGGTAAGTTTTTACACAACTGTACTGTTCAGATACTGTTGTCACCTTCATTCCTGTCCATGCTCCCTTGACTAACTGTTTACCCATTCTTTCAAACCTGCTTACCTTAAATGCTGGAAACCTGTCTTGTCTTCTCTGGCCCGTGAGAGACTGAGCATCCTCATTGCCTTCATTTTTAATGCTCAGATCAGTAATCACACAGTGTTATCAAATATGCCGAGTTCAGGCACTTAAAAATTAAGATGTTAAGTTGTCTATCTCGCCTTCGTTCTTGCTGTTTGGATTCAGAGCCGATCCTCTGCTCCAACTCGGCCTTCTTCTATAGTTCGAGAGCTGTTTACTGGTTCGAGGCTACCCCTTGTGCCAGAATGCCCAGCGTCAGCTAGCCAGATCTCATTTGCTGCTTCAGCTGCGAGGTTGCTTCCTTACTGGCTCAGGCTTAATATAATCTTTTTAATATTATATATTGTTTTTTTTTTCTTGAAAGTTTGTCAAGTTATTGTCTTTTTAGTATATAGATAATATTCCTTTTTCACATTCTTGTGTATTTTAGCTTTGTTGGCCATCGCTCCATAACTCTCAGGCCTTCTGTTCCCTTGAACTCATTTAAATTAGAGAGTCCATCCCCCCAGGATAGCCGTTTAAATTAGAGGCTTTCCTTCTATTCTTTAACTGTAAAAAATTTAAAAAAAAGTCTATTTGTTCTTGTTTTTTATAGTATATATTTTCATTATTGTTGTTGTGGTTGTTGTTACTATAATGTCTAAAGATACTAAGGTATCTGGCTTCAAAAAGTGTGACTCGTACTGTCAGAAAATGTCTCTGACAGATGGGCACATTAGTTGTGTTTATTGTTTGGGCGCTGTTCACCTGCAGGACTGTTCTATATGTCATGCTTTTAGTCCAAGGGTCCTGCAGGAGCGCAAAAACAAATTAATCCTTCGGGGATTATTGAAGCCTCAGGATTATCTGGCTAAAAGTTCTCAGCCAGCAAAATCCCCTAAGTCTGTCAAGCCGTCGGCTCCACCTTTGGAGCTGACTCCTTTACTTGACCAACCAAGTATGTCGGTACCGGCTGACACAGACAAGACAACTCCTCCGTCGGCTCCATCTGCTGTTTTGGAACCGTCTCGGAGCCATAACAGACTGAGGTCGCCATCCTTGGAGTCCATCCACTCGGCACCACAGTCACCTTTGTTACAGAGTGAACGTAGCCATCATTCTTCCCACTCCTCTCCATCCTCTAGATTATCAGATCGTGATGTGGAGAGAGTAGTAAGTAGGTTGCTTATGTCACAGGCACTAGCAAAAATTCTGTCCAGCCCATCTCAACAGATATCTGCTCCAACCGCCTCTATTTCTATTCCTCCTCCAACTACATTTAGCTCGGAGCCGGAGACCGTGGATCAGCAGGCAGTAGAACCGTCGGCTCTGATCATCATTTCTCCTTCGGTTCTGACATCGGCTCTGATTACCTCGATTGTACCTTCTATCGAGGGATCTGGGCGCCGAGGCTATCTCGTCAGCTCCGAGGGGGGAGTGGCATCAGAGCCTTGTCCGACCCCGTTCTCCCCCTTGGAGCTTCAGCGCAGGTGAGCTCGGCTCCAACATCGGCCTTGGCGCAGTCACCCTCTATGCGGAGAAAGACTCCTGTTTCTTCAGAGCCGGAGCTTTCCCTGCCTAGAGGTCGGGATGCCTTCGAGGCCATGCGGTGTGTGCTGTCCCCCGAGACAGCTCTACTGCTAGCTCCATCGGCTCCTCCCCCCGTGGTGTCTGTGCCAACCTCTACTCCTCCTCCAGATCCCAAGCATAGGGAACCTATGCCCCCAGGACACCACATTGGGTGATCCCTCTTCTTCTGAGGCCTCTCCTGATCACTCGGAGGAGCCTTCTCGGAAGAAGACGTGCAGAGAGGAAGCACATAGACTCCCCTGAGTCTGTCTCTTCAGATACAGACATGGATGAATCGGAAGAGTCCCCAAGGTCTCCCTCTGAAGATGTTTACTTTTCAGACATCCTTGAAATGCCTAGGCAGAGGAGGGACTGAACTTCCCTAGCCCCTACCAAGGATGAGTCTGGATACCTGGACGCATTCGGTTCCCGACCTTCCACCTCCTGGGTATCTCCTCCTTTCGATCCACTCATGTCTGTAGTGGCTCGAAAGGCTTGGTCAGCTCCAGATTCCGTGGAACCTACTCCGAGGAGACCAGATAAATTTATTACAGCTCCCCAGAACAAGCAATTCCTATCCAAAGGTGTGCCCGTTTATGCCATGGTGGTAGCAGCAGCCACCAAGAAAGAGTTAGCAGAGACCTCTTCATCTGTTCATCTTCCGAACAGAGAGTCTCGGACGATGGACAGATATGGAAAGCGAATGTTTGCTTCTGCGACCCTTTCAGTGAGGTTCCTGAATTATCTATGCCATTTTACACGTCTTCAAAGGGATCTCCTGAAAGAGCTTGGAGATACCCTTCAAGATCCTACAGCTGAGGGAGCACCAGCCAAAGTAGCTTCTCAGCTTGCGATTCTTAATTCCATAGTTAACTCCTCCATGAGGCTGATTTCCTATGCAGCCAATGGAGCGAGCAGAACCGCAGGGACAGGTGTGGCTATCAGGAGACATGCTTGATGCGGCTGTGTCAGTTTGCAGAACCCTTTCGAGCCTCCTTCACCAATACTCCCTTTGATGGCTCTTTTCTCTTTGGGCCTCAGGTGAAAGACACGTTGACCAGGTGTGAGAAGGAAGACAAGACTCTCTCTGCCGTGGGAGTCCGTTTTTTCACTCTTTCCAGACCTTATCCCAAGGGTCAGAAGAGCGGAAAGATGTGGTTCCGAAAATCCCAGGGACCTTGCCCGAAACACATGGTGATTTTTCCCCCAGGGGCAGAGGGGGAAACAACAATAACAGACGCCGCCCTCATGGCAGAGGGGGACCGCAAAACCAGGGTGACAGAGAAACTTTCTCTGCCAAACCCTTCCAGCATCCCTGAAAGGTTGCTCGACTGCTCACCTCTGGAGGCATTCAGGGAAAGACTTTCGCTGTACCCAAAAGCCTGGCAAAATATAACAAGAGACAGATGGGTACTATCCATCATATCCGGAGGTTACAAAATTCCCTTCCATCAATCCCCCATAGAATCAAAAAAGCCCATCCCAGATGTCCCACCCAATCTAAGGGATCAAGCAGTCACAGAAGTTTCAAGACTGCTAGAAAAAAAAGAGCCATTCAAGAAGTCCCCACAGACCAACTCGGATCCGGAACTTACTCAAGATTCTTTTTAGTACCAAAAAAGACGGGGGACTGGAGACCAGTACTGGATCTCAGCATATTGATCTGTACAAAAAGAAAAGCTCTGGATGGTGACACTGCAGTCCATTTTCCCTTTTCTGGGTCAGGACAATTGGATGTGCTCCATAGATCTTCAGGACGCATACTACCATATCAAGATGGACAGACGCTCCAGGAGATTTCTTCACTTCCGGGTAGGGGCCAGTCATTACCAGTTCAGAGCTCTGCTTTTTGGGCTCACCTCAGCCCCCAGGGTGTTCACCAAGTGTATGGCAGTAGTCACGGCTCACCTGAGGCATCAAGTATTCCAGGTGTTTCCCTGTCTAGATGACTGGCTCCTGACTGCTACCACCAGGCATCAACTCTTAGAGGCACGGGATTATACAATCACATCATGCACTCAACTAGGCATTACAGTAAATTTTGAAAAATCTGCCTTGTTACCCTGTCAGTCTATTACATACATAGGAGCAGAATTAAACACAAAAGAAATGTTTGCAAAATTACCACAAGAAAGAGTTTCCACTATTCGTCAAAAAGTGTTAATTCTAATGCAGCGCAAAAGGGTTCAAGTCAGACATGTCCTCCAAGCTCTAGGCTCCATGGCATCTGCAGTTCTTCTTGTCCCATTAGCGCGTTTCTACATGAGAATCCTTCAGTGGCTTCTTTTCATACAGTGGTCTTTCCAGGAACTACCCATGTCTCACATGATCCTGATCACAGAAACATGCAAAAGGCACCTTTCTTGGTGGATGGTCTCCCCACTAGTAATTCAGAGCAGACCTTTCATACAACCCCGTCTGGTAGCCACAGTGACCACGGACACCTCCCTTATAGGGGGGGGGGCATTATCTAGGCAGGACAGTCCAAGGCACTTGGCAACCTCACGAGTACCATCTGCATGTCAATGTCCTAGAAATGAGAGCAGTTCTCCTAGCATTGCAAGCCCTTCAAGACTCTCTTCCTTCCAGGACCATTGCATTCCAAACGGACAACATGTCAGTGGTGTGGCACATCAACAAACAGGGCGGGACCAGGTCTTACCCCTTGTGTCAAGAAGCACTCCGACTGTGGCAATGGGCGATTTCCTCCCAGTGTTTTCTGATAGCAATGCACATCCCTGGGAAATCCAACGTTATAGCGGAAAGGCTCAGCAGAGCTATCCTTATGCCTCACAAGTGGTCTCTGAATCAGGAAGTTGCAGATCTTATCTTCCACAAATGGGGACAGCCTTGCTGCAACCTATTTGCCACTCCTCTCAACAACAAATGCATCAGCTACTTCTCCCTTCGTCCTCTTCCAGGTCATATACCAAGAGATGCTCTAGTCCACGATTGGCTTTAGAGACTCCTTTACGCTTTTCCCCCAATTCCAAGACTCATACAGAAAGCAAAATCACTGGGTTGCAAAATGATCCTCATTGCCCCATACTGGCCTCGACAGGTATGGTTCCCATTCCTACACCTCCACCTTGTGGATCAACCATGGATTCTGGACCCGGTTCCAGATCTTATGATTCACCAGTCCCTTCAAACTGTCCAGCTCACAGCTTGGTTACTCCACTTCCAAGCTTAGCCAGGCTTTCCAATATCTCCCAGCAGTCCGTGATGTTATTGTTTTCTCACATAAGTCTACTACAAGGAAAACGTATGCTAGTTAATGGAAACGGTTTTCTTACTGGGCAGAATCTAGAAATTTGGACCCTTTCTCAGCCCCAATCCAAAAAAATTCTTGAATTTCTAACGCAGCTTTTTCAGTCTGGTGCGTCTTTCGCTACCATTAGAGTACAACTAGCTGTCATTTCTAATTTTCATATTACTTTGTTTAATTCTAGCATAATGTCTCATAAGCTCTGCAAAGCCTTTATGAAAGGAACATCTCTTCTTAGACCCCCCCAATTAGAGATCCTCCCCCTCCTTGGAATCTCAATTTAGTTTTAGCCTCCTTAATTTTGCCTCCCTTTGAACCGGCATCATCATGCTCTTTAAAATGTCTTTCTTGGAAGACATTTTTTCTGGTTGCTGTCACTTCAGCTAGTCGTGTCTGAGAACTTCAAACACTATGTGTTCGTCCTCCTTACCTGGTGTGTCACAAGGACAGAGTTTCCCTGAGGACCAATCCATCCTTTATTCCTAAAGTCTGCTCAGAGAACAATTTAAATCAATCCATAGATCTCCCACTTTTCTTTCCTAATCACAGCAACAAGGCAGAATACAAGCTCCACCAACTGGATGTACACAAGACAATTGCGTTTTTACCTCCATAGAGCTAAGGAACTAAGAAAGTCAGACCAGTTATTTCTTTCTTGTGCTTTCAACAAACAAGGCCTTCCAGTTTCTAAGGTGACCTTATCCATATTGTTATCTGTTACTATTGCCTTTATTTATCAGTTACAAAACAGAGCTACCAGCTAAACCAAAAGATCATTCCACTAGAGCGTTAGCCACCTCTGTAGCGTTTCAGTCTAGGTTGCCCATAGACTCAATCTGTGCAGCTGCCACTTGGGCAACCACCCACACTTCTATCTCTCATTACAAGGTAGATATGGTCTCCCGGAGCAGAGCTTCCTTTGGTTCTACTGTTCTGAAGAGTTTGTTCCAATGAGCCACCCAGGATTTTAGGTGCTAGGGACGCTGTCCCAAACAGCAAGAATGAAGGCGAGATAGACAACATAACATAAAGAAGTTATGTACCTACCATAATGTTCCATGTTAGTTGTCTTCATCTCGCCTTCCTTCTTGCGTCCCTTTCTCCTTCCGCCTTCCTAGAGGATTGTGAGGAGTTCCCTTTTGTTTTCACTGGCTGAGCATCTTTTATTACTTCACATGCCAGGTAAATCTATAACTCTTTCCTTGTTTAGGTGTATTGACAACCAGTTTTAGTAACTGGTTACTCTACTAATGTCTAGTGTGCGCTATCACAAATGAGATCTGAGTAGCTGACACTGGGCATTCTGGGATAAGGGGTAGCCTCGAGCCAGTAAACAGGTCTCGAGTTATAGAAGATGGCCGAGTCAGAGCCGTGGATCGTCTCCGAACCCAAACAGCAAGAAGGAAGGCGAGATGAAGACGACTAACATGGAACGTTATGGTAAGTACATAACTTCTTTTTTTGCCAACTTAAACTTACACTTATTAAGTGTAAAAGAACTTGTCAGGGATTTGGGATGCATGGCTAAGCTTAAAAAGGCCCTTGTGGTCATTAGCCTAGTAAACACCTATGCACCTATGTACTTGCTGCAAACTGAAAGCCCTGGCAAATGCAGTGACCTCTACTTTAGAGAATTCAAGAATTAAGGCTGCAGAGGTCATAACCTTGCATAAAAGGGTGAGGGCTTTGCACTTTCACTGAAAATGATGTTTTAATTTGTGCAAAAAGGCATTCATACACAGACTGTCTAAAACTTTGCTGGTACCACTCAGATCACTGTAAGCCCTTGTCTTCCAGTGTTTATATTCTAGATGTCTTCCTTCTCCTGCTGTCCTGCTGTTAGGACACAGTAGTCAGCCATTTGCCCCTGTTGTGTTGTTCCTGAAGTTCTCATCATCTCTTCCTCCCTGTTTTGGTTCTGTGACTTCTCCCCTGTCCTGAAACACTGGTCACTCATCCTTTTTCTCCCTGTCTGCTGAAACTCATGACACTACCACCATTTATTTACTATTTATTTGTTGACATTTGTTTGTTTACTGGGAGAGTCCGACTGGGTTGTTTGCCTTTTTTAGTGGACGCTCCAGGGATAAAAGATCCAGTGAGGTACTGTAAATGTATACAATGCTAAGAAGTTGGCAATTTAATGAACATTTACAATATTAGGATGTATACAAAAGTAATGAACATATACAGGATAAGACAGCATATACAAAATTACTTGGCATTTACAAGACAGATTAGTTGCTATTTATTAGGGTTACCATATCTCCGGGTTTCCCCGGACAAGTCCTCTTTTTGGGCTCCTGTCTAGGCAGTTTTTGAAAATTCTGTGATTTGCCCAGATTTTTCAAAAACCCAGACAAATCATAGAATTTTCAAAAACCAGACATCCCTATTTCAGCGGGATTGTCCCAGGATCGGCAGTCCTATCCCAAGTCCTGCACTGCCGGTTACAGTACTGGCAAAACAGCCTCCGCTTTATTTTGTTTGATTGGCCCGTACACCAGCCAATCAAAAAATTGCAAAACGGAGCTCTGTTCTATGCGGAACTGCTTGTTGTTCTGCATTGAACAGAAGAGGGTCTACTGCGCAAGTTTTTGATTGACTCATATACCGGCATACGGGCCAATCAAAAATCACCAAACACGGAGCTACTTGTCTTTTAATGCGGAACTTCGATGTTCCACATTAAAGACTAAAGACCTTTTTTTTTTTGGTCTTCACCTAGTGTGAAAGACATTTTGTCCCGATCCAGCCAGTCAGGAATCTGGCAACCCTAAGAAGACAAAAAAATATGTGCTGGTATAATACCAGCACATATTTTTTTGTCCTCTTTTTCGTATAACCAAATATGGTAGCCCTACTATATAAGATGAAAATTATACATAAGGGAAAAATGGCATGTATGAAATTAATTGACATTTACAATGTAGAGATATAAACATGAGGTAAGAAAGCTGTTAACATTGGCTAAAAGTATTATACTTCCAAATGAGGGAACAGATGTTCTTCGTGTTTCACTGTTGCAGTCTTCACACATGAGTTATCTGCCTGCAGGTAGCCCTCAGTTGGCCCGACCAGAGACTTAGTATTTCTGCGTCGGTTGCTGTTGCTCCAAGACTGACATCAGGTCATCAGGGGTATAAAAACAGGCAGCCGATGCCATTACATCAGCCTTTCTTGCCGAGGAGCCAGAAGCAGTTTGCATGAGTGCAGGTCGGCCGCTACCTGTGTTTTCGTTTACGAATTGAATCATCCTGAAGTCTTCTAAACCTAAGTACCCCATTAGGGATCCTTTTTTCTTGCTCTAACCAATGTCAGAAAAAGTTAACAATTTTCTTGCCTGTGGAAAGCACATACCACACTGAAATTTTCATTCTTACTGTGTCACCTGTTTAGGCCCAGACCACGACGTACCTCGCTGTCAGTTTTGTGCCTCGTTCAGTGCCCGAACCATTCATTGTCGGGCCCTTTTTGTCACTAAATACGTTCGTTCTCCGTATTCCAAAATGGCTTCAGTAAGCCATCCGACTACCAATATTCCGAAAAAACGTAAGGATAAAGACAGAAACAAACCGCACAGGTCCAAAGCTGCCGACGACACTTCCGTTAAGCTAGATGCCAGTTCACCGGTACTTAATGAGGTGCTTTTGCAGCCCCTGATGCCCGCTTCACTGGATTCACAGGCCTCTACCTAGACCCGTTCGGAGTCCGGTATGCCGTGAGACTCTTCCTCGACTATGTAACCTGCGGATGTCTCTTACCTTGGATGGGTCCGGAGCC
The DNA here is from genome assembly GCF_019279795.1 of Protopterus annectens. NCBI lineage: Eukaryota > Metazoa > Chordata > Ceratodontiformes > Protopteridae > Protopterus > Protopterus annectens. Next base: position 972,880,973 of record NC_056744.1, read on the forward strand.
GCTGAGCAGGCACTGGCTTCTGAGGAAGTTCTTCTCACCACCGATGTTCGACACAAACCAACGACTTCAGTTCTGTCTAAAACTACCAAGTTTCTAAGGCCAAAAGTACCAAAGCACATGCACCTGCTCCCTTGCCACAACATCAAATGCTTAGAATGGCAGAATACCTTATTATGTTGATTAGGGGAAGTCAGCCTTCCCCTGCTAAGAAAAAAAGAGATCAGTCACCAGCAGCTTCAACAGACCAAGAGTCTGATGACTCTGAGGGTTCTGATTATGAAGACATGCTCTTATCTGCTTATGAGGATTCAGATGCAGAGGAATCCATTCCCTCTACCTCTCCTCCAGAGGATTTTTCTTTTGGTGAAATCTTACATATTTTAAGAGAGCATTTCCATTGGGAATGCCAAGACTATCCTCAGTCCAAAAAGAGACTCAGAGAATTTCTTGATTTGCCACAACATAGGCCTTTAGCAATAGCCCAGTCCTGGAAGTTGATGATGATGTCTTTATGGAATCCAGTCTCACTCCTGATACTTTACCCCCTGCTCTTAGGAAACCAGACAGGTACTACAGAGTACCTGACTCTCTCAAATTCCTTTTCAAAAATTCTACTGCTGATCCAGAGGTCATTTCCCAGGGGCCTAAAGATATCAAAGCTTCTACAGCTAAGAAACCCACCCCTTCGGACAGGGATTCCAGAGCTTTGGACAGATGGGGTAAGAAAGTATAGATCTCTGCAACTCTCACCATTAGGACTTTGAATTGTCAGTTTCACATGCTGAAGTACCAACAACATATTATGGAACTTATTAAGCAAAAAATAGCTGCCTTTACAGACTGTGCAGAAAATAAAGAATTGCAAGAGCTTATGCATTCTGCCAGCCAAGTCAGCAAGCATACATTGTAGTATGGTTTTGATGCTCTAGAAGCATCTTGCAGGGCAACAGTCACTGGTTCTGTACCGAGAAGGCATGCTTGGCTTGAGGAGCAGACCTTGCCAGACCATGTCAGATCAAAGTTGTTAGACGCTCCTTTGAACAAATACAGTCTGTTTGGCACCAAAGCAGAAGAGGTTGTAAAAAGATGAAAGAAAAAGCTAAATTATGCAAACAGTCAAAGACTTCTTGCAAGTACAGCCTCCTAGATTCAGTAGGCATTGCCCCTCGAAACATTGGTCCTTTCCAGCCCCCTCAAAGCCATCTAACTAGACCCAGGGGAAGCAGACCCCTTTGCAGGCTACAGTCTCAGGGTATGCAGAGCTCTAAACAATGGAGTGCCTCCACCCAGGGGAAGCAGACCCCCCCCCCCCCAGGCTACAGTCTCAGGGTATGCAGAGATCTAAGCAGTGGAGTGCCTCCACCTCTAAAGCAGGGAGTGCTAAGCCACCCCCTTATGGAAAGAATTCCCAATGACTTTTCAACTCCACTCACCACCTCTGCCCAACTGCTCGTGCCCCTAGGGGAAAAACTTGCCCTTCATGCAAAAAAACTGGATTTCCATCACCAAAGACAGATGGGTCCTCAACATTGAATCCCAGATGTACAAATTGTACTTCTACTCACTGCCAACCCCAAAAGGGTTCCCAGACCTTCCTCCAAACCAGTGGGCAGAGGCACAAAACCAAGTTCAATCCCTGCTCTCTCTAAGGGCAATTCAGCCTGTTCCTGTCAAAGATTCTATTCCAGACTTTTCCTGGTACCCAGAAAAGAGGGCACCTGGCGCCCAATCCTAGATCTTTCAATTCTCAATACCTTCCTGGTGGTACCAAAATTCAAAATGCTCACCCTGCAGCAGTTTCTACCTATGCTAGCTAAAGATGCCTGGTTAGTCACCCTAGACTTAAAAGAAGCCCATCTGCACATCCCTATGAGGGAGTCATGCAGGAAATATCTACGCTTCAGGGCAGGATCTATGCATTATCAGTTCTCTGCACTTCCCTTTGGCTTATCAAGTGCTTCCAGAGTATTCACAAAATGCCTGGCTCCAGCCATTGCTTAATGCAGAAAGAGGAAAATTCAAATTTACCCATACTTGGAAGACTGCCTGATTCAGGCAGACAGTCAGGAAATGCTGTTGCAGCACTTGACATTTGTAAAAAACCTTCTAACCTCCCTGGGGTACACCATCATCGAAAAGAAATCAAAACTAGTTCCCAGTCAAAAGATTGTATTCCTGGGAGTAAACTTGGACACAGCATACCAGATGGCATTCCTCACTCCAGAAAAACAAGCCTATCTGATAGACTATTTTACTCAAATGGCCACCAGAACCCAGCTATCCACAAGGAAAATCCTGCAGTCCTTATGGTTCATTGCCTCATGCATCCTACTAATTCCAAATGCCAGACTGCATATGAGGAAACTTCAGTGGCACCTTAAACGTCTTTGGTGCCAATATTCTCAGGACCTGGAAACCGTCATTCCTATCATACCCTGTCTAAGGACAGAGTTTCTTTGGTGGGCAGCAGCATGCAATCACAACAAGGGTCTGCCCTTTTGCTCAACCTCATGCCACCCAGACCCTACCCACAGATGCATCAGAGTATGCCTGGGGGGCACACACAGATGGCAAGTGCATTCAGGTCCACTGGAGTCCAAGTCAAATTCATCTGCACATCAACCAATAAGAGATGCTAGCTGTGCAGCATGCTCTGACAACTTTCAGATCCCTACTCTCACCAGGACACCTGCTAATAAAAACAGACAACACCACAGTTATGTGGTGCATCAACAAGCAGGGGGGAACTCACTCTTACACACTCTGCAAGCTAGCCATAGCCCTGAGGAACACGGCCTTGGACATGCAGGTCTATCTGCAAGCTCAATTCCTATCAGGCAAACAAAATTCACTGGCAGACAACTTAAGCAGAAATGTCCTAGACCCACACAAGTGGCAATTAGATCCCAGCACCTTCAACCTTCTGACTCAGAAATGGGGGACCCCAGAGGTGGATCTCTTTGCCTCCCCCTGCAATCACCAGCTCAGCAAATTCTGCACCAGGACATCTCACAGCAGGGCCTGGAAAGTGGATGCCCTATGCTTCCAGTGGGTAAATCTCTCAATCTATGCCTTTCCCCCTCTGCCCCTTCTCTCGAGTATTGCTCAAGATAAGACAGGACAGACCAAGGACAATTCTGATTGCCCCGGACTGGCCACGCCAGCACTGGTACCCACTCCTGAACAGCCTGTCACAAGTGCCACCCTGGCACCTACACCAAAACCCAACCCTGCTCTCTCAGTAGGGGAGACGGATCCAGGGTCCGCAACTGCAAACCCTAAATCTTGCAGCCTGGCTTATTCCTTCAATTCTCCTCCAGTAACCAGCATATGCAAGCAGGTGCTGGATGTCATTCTTGAAGGCAGAAGACCCAGTACAAGGAAATCCTTTGCTGATAAGTGGAAAAGGTACTGCTCCTGGAATCAGTCTAAAGAAGAGGACACAACTCTGCCCTCCTTGCCTCTAATCCTGGATTACTTAGCAGATCTACTCCACAGGGGCCTATTCTTCTCCTCCATTAAGATCCATGCCTCTGCTCATTACAACACTGAGCCACATCTCGTCTCTCACCCTTTCGTCAAACAGTTCCTGAGAGGGGCAACAACTTAAGGTCGCCAAGGAGAGCACCCACCCGTACTTGAGACCTAAACTTTGTACTTGAAAAGCTCAGGCTTCCCCTCTTTGAGCCTGCAGCGTCAGCAGAGTTAAAATTCCTGTCTTGGAATACAGCATTGCTTCTGGCCATTACTTCAGCTAGAAGAGTGTCTGAGCTACAAGCACTTATGGCTGTGGAACCCTTCATTATTTTCCATGCTGACAGGGTTTCCCTCAGGACTAACCCTTCCTTTATGCCTAAAGTGGTGTCCAATGTGGCTCTCAACCAATCTGTCCATTTGCCAACTTTCTTCCCCATTCCTCAAAATAAAGGAGAAAGGATCCTGCACTTGAACTTGCACAGACAGCTCAGATTCTACCTTGATAGGACTAAGCCCTTCAGGAAATCTGACCGGTTACCAGTCAGCTTTGCACCAGGGACAGAGGGCAATTCCTTTTCAAAACAAACAATTTCCAAGTGGATAGCACACTGCATCCATTTCTGCTACAAGCACCATAGGACACCAACTCCTCTGGGGCTCAGAACACATTCCACTAGGGCAACGTCTACCTCAACAGCATTCCTCAGGGGAGTCCCTACCAGGGACATCCTGGAAGCTGCTACCTGGAGTTCTGTACACACCTTCACCAAGCATTACTACCTGCCTATCTTTTCCAAATCCAGGGCGGGTTTTGCAACAGCAGTCCTTCAGGGCATACTAGCCAGCCCCAACTTTTCTTGACTGCCTCCACCCTTCTTCAGCTTTGAGAATCTATCCAAGTGTGTGATGACTGCAACAGTGAAACAAGAAGAACATAGTACAGTTGTGTACACTTACCATAAATGTAGATGTTCGAGTGTATTCACTGTTGCAGTCCTGGTTTCCCTCTCTCCAGCCCCCTTGTCTCTCTCTCTCTCCTCTCTTTGTCTACTACTCACCGCTTTCAGGGGTATTGGTATTTACTTTTTACTGGTGGTGTTTTTCCCATCATAACTTAGCTCCCTATTTGGGGGGCTCCTGACATTTGGGACAAGAAAAACTGATGTAATGGCATCTGCTGCCTGTTTTTATACCCCTGACAACCTGATGGCAGTTCTGGAGTGACAGAACAGATGCAGAAATACTAAGTCTCTGGTATTCAGGCCGACTGAGGACTACCTGCAGGCAGCTAACCCAAGTGTGATGACTGCAACAGTGAATACACTCAAACATCTACATTTATGGTAAGTGTACACAACTGTACTTTACATTGTTTGTAGTATTATTATACTACTCTACTGAGAGACAGACTTGAGGAATAATGCACTGGAATGGAGGCCAAAGAGAGTAGGGAAATAAGGAGAATAGAATTTATAGAAATGACAAACGTGCAAGAGAGACTAGGATCATAGCAAGTTACTAGGCTACTGAACTTAGGCCCTTATAAGCCTAGCCAATAAATTAGCCCATGTTCCCACAAGTCGGCAGGGACACAGGTCAAATCCCAGGGGTGTAGTTTCTGTTTCCCATCCAGTCATCCAGGTTTCTCTTAAAGAGGGATAGTGAAGTACTCTGACATGGAGAGAGCATCTCTTTCACAGATGGGGGAATCTCTGATGGACAAATCTGCACCACCAGCAAGTCCTATTGATGTCACTCACCAAGTTGAGGTTTTGTGTGTGGGTCACACGAGTGGAGTGTGGCTTGTGGATATGCAGCAATTTCATCACGGTGGGGTCAGAGATTGCTCTGTATACCAGACATAAATCATCTCTGAGGAGTCTGTATGAGACAGAGTAGAGGGACAGGGCTTTTAGCCTATCTGTGTAGGATAGATTCTTGAAACCCTGGATTCTCCTGGTCAGGAACCTATGTGGTATCTCCAGCTGCTGCATGTGCTTCTCGAGGTACATGCCAAAAGGGGAGTTATACTCCGTGATGGGCCTGATAAGGGAGAAATACAGGGATATTACGACTTCTTTGTTCCTGGAAGAAATACCCTTACTAATGAGATGAACCATGTAGAAAGCTCTCCGTACAATGTTGGCAACATGGTGGTCAAAAGTTAGATTGCTGTCAACTTGGGTGCCCAGGTCCCTCACAACTGCTTGCATGCTTAGGATGTTGTTGTTGTTGTGATAATTTGTGGAGATGTCACTCTTCCCAAAGGGAATGATGATGCATATTTTGGTGTTTAGTTTGAGGTTGTGTTTCTGGCACCAGTCATTTGTCTAGGTGAGACCCTCTTGTAGTATGTCTGCATCACTAGGAGAGTTGATGATAGTGCCCAGCTTACAGTCATCTGCAAACTCAGACAGCCATAGACCTCTGGTTTTGACTTGCACCTCGGAGAACTATATCCCAAACAGAAAGGGCATCAAGACCAATCCCTGGGGTATGCCACTTGTTATGGGTCTACTGCCTGAGGTAGCTTCCCCTATTTTGATTAAGCGAGTTCTATCAGTGAGCCAATTAGCTACCCATCTGGTCATATACATATTTACGCCAAGCTGGGCTAGTTTATGTATTATGCCTGAGTGGGAAATAGTGTCGAAGGCCTTGGCCAAGTCAAGGTAGGTGGCATGCACCATGTTCCCCTCGTCCATAGCTCTGCTGACTGACTCAAAGAAGTCTACCAAATTTAACAGGCATGATCACCCCTTGACAAAACCAAACTGTGTGGGATCAAGCATTTAGAGGTTGTTGATGTGGTCCATGGCCTTGCAAATCAGGCTAGTTAGGCTGATGGATCTATATAATTGCCTGGATCAGTGGACACTCCACCTTTGTGCAGAGGGATGATGGTGGCCGTCCTCCACTCTGCTGAGACAAAACCTAGTACTCCGGCTTAGGTTGAATAGGGTACCTAATGGTGCTGTGAGTTCTTCCCTGAGTTGATGCAGGATGCAGCCTGGGATGTTATCGGGTCCCATGGAAGCTGTATTTTTAGCCTTTGAGAGGGCAGTAATGACTTGTTCCCTAGAGATGAGGGGTAGGGGCTAGGTGCTGAGGATATCCTGGATTACTGTTGTGGGGACAGAGGGGTGAAGTTTTCACTGAGCCTGTCTGCCAGCAGGTTTGCTATATCCATAGCAATTGTGTATGTGGTGTCCTTGACCATCAGTTGGGTGTTTCCCCTTCAATTGCAGATGTATGTGAAGAAGTTCTTATGATTGTTTTTAGTAGATGTGGCCAATTTGGACTCAAAGTTAGCTTTGGAGGATTTCACTAATACCCTTATTTGCCCATTTAGACCAAGGAGAGATTGCTTCCAGTTTGGAGCCTGTCTCTTCTTGGTCATGGACAGCAATTTTTTCCTTTTGTTGTAGAGTCTATTCATAGCCGATGTCCACCAGACCTGTTTACTCTTCCTTGAGGAAGAGGATTTTGTCCTGTCAGGTATTGCTGAATCCATGCATTTATATAAGTGTTTGTATAGTACTTTAGTGTAGGTTTGGACATTAGTGCCAATTCCTACTGTTGGGGAGGGGGCTGTGAAGCTGTTTAGACCTTCTCTCAGGAGGTTGTAATCAGCTTTGGAGAAGTTTTTTTTAACACTAGCTGGGGGTGGGGGGGGGTTAGGGGAGATGGTGACTTCGAAGATGACTGCTTTATGGTCTGATCTTACCAGGGATGATGACACTGTGGGGATGCTGCAGTGGTTTCTTATGTTGGTTAATATTAAGTCTAAGATGTCACTTTGTGTGGAGGTGTCAACCAGGTGGTCCAAGGCATTGGCATTGACGAAGTCAAGGAATCTTTGAGCATTTGTGTTCTGGCTTGACTAGTTCTTCCAATCAATGGTTGGGTAGTTAAAATCGTCCAGGATCAGGGTAGAGGGTTGAATGTTAATAGATTTAAGGAGGTCCAGATAGGTGACATGGGGATCCTGAGTCAACTTTGGGGGGCCTATAGCTAACTATGATTTGAATAGGTGTCTTGTAAACCGTTAACTGCACCTGGAGTGTCTCCTGTGCGTCGTACTGTTTGACCAGTCTGGAGGTGTGTATATCTTTAATATATAATGAAACTACCTGCTTTGGCTTTGCTGCCCTCGGTTTGGGGTCTGTATGTATAATAGGATGAGTAACCAGGTAAGACTGGGGTGTTCTCCACAGCTTTTAACCAGGTTTCTGTGACTGCACAAATGTCAGCATCTTCTAGGGTTAAGAATGCTTGCAGTGAGCGCAGTTTCATGTTGAGACTCCTAGTGTTCAGCAGCATGCCCTTTAAATTGCGTTTAGATGAGATTCTCATGTTGGCAGTTTTGACCTCAAGATATTGCCTAAAAAGGCACTATGAGAGAGGCAAGAGCCTTTGCCAGGAGCTTGAACCCAAAGGAGACAGATGCAGGCCATCTCTGGCAAAGCATCCTGGTCTATCAGTCATGTCTTCCCAGGCCGACAGGTACTGGATTCCCTTAGAATGACTCCGGAAACTAAGCCAATTGTTAAAGTCAGTCACTTGTTGTTTGTATTGAGTCATCATTGTGGGTGATGATAGAATGCTGCTTAAGGCTAGTGCCATACCTACCTGGAACACATGTTTGGTGAGCTCGATCATGTTTCTCTTCATATAGTCCAGAGAGTACGTCTCAAGTCATTCATGCTAACATGTACTATGACAGAGTCATAGCAGTACTTGTTGAGGGACTTGAGTGCATGGGTGATGTGGCAGATTCTGGCACCTGACCAACTACAAAGGGAATGTGGAGAGGGGGACTGAAAGGAAAGAAATACATTTTTAGCCTGATGTGTTCTCATGAGCCTTGATACTTTCCTATCCTGCTCTGCTGTCTGCTTCTAATGTAGTGTGCACCGTCTGCCAAGGCTTGCTGTCCTAACACATTAGTCGCCCACAATCTTCTGGTCACCCTCCCTTCCTTACTTCCCTGCTTTTCGATGGTTTGACCATCCTACCTTCTCTGTTATGCTTTTTTGGTGCTGCAGTCACTTTGTTTTCTGATACTTCAGTACTCCTTCCCTAACACTGCTGTCCAGAGTATCTGGTTTTCCTCTCACCCCATTTCCTTACTGCCTTGCACTCCTAGCCTTATCTCCCTTTTTTGCTTTCCTGACACTTCAGACAATATTCCCTTATCTAACATCTAACTTTCTGCTTTCCTTCCCTTCCTGTACTCACTGTCCTTTTTTTTTTAAACACCTTTTTTAAAATATCACTTAAGACATAGGCATACAGTAATAGAAAATAAAACAAATAATATTTTCATTTTTCATTTATACACATTATACATTACATCTTCTCTTTCTTTATAACAACTGCCTTTCAGACCAGTGTTACATAAATCACTCAATTCCCACCTTCCCTTAAACCTCACTCCTGCTCCTGAACATTAGTCTGCATGTAACATTCCCACAAATTCCATTTATTTCTGTGTAATTTGCTCCTTTCCTTTTCTAAATGTCCCTCTTCCAGTTTTTATCTCTAATGCAATATTAGGTAGTTTTAATACTGCTGGTTTTGAGTTTGATTTCCATTTTTTAGTAATTGCTTTTTTTGGCAGCCAGTAAATTTAATAAGGCCTTACTAAGTCTAGGCAATTCAGATCCTGGGTCCTAGATAAAAAGAATAATTTCCTTAGTTACAGCCATTTGTTCCCCCAGTAATTCTGACAAAAGTACTATATATGGAGTCTGTTAAATCTGCCAGCTCATTACACTGCCCAAAAAAAAACATGTTCCCAGCTATGTCTTTCTCTCCCCATCATACCTCCAACATTTGCTGTCTACCTGAAGAAAAAAATCAAGTCTGCTTGGGCTATAAGAATAATTATGCAAACACTTTCAAGCAAAAACCTTAACCCTTTTCAGTCTTTTTACATACTTGGGAGCCATACAAATTGTTCCCTTATTAATTGCTTTATCAGTCTGTCTACCCAATCCTTTCTATAGTTATCATTCAATATTTTATATGGTCTACTAGTTATCTTTTTAACAGCAGCTTTTGTTCTAGATTTGACTAAAAAATTGACCAGAGCAGGTCTTTCACTTAAGATCTCTTTTCTCTCTTTCTTTGCCTATACTCTCATATCAGTCTCTGATAGGGGAGGCGGACTCTAACCTGCAATCCAAACTTATTCTTGACCTCATCCCACTTTATTAGTAGGTTTGGACATCAGTGCCATTTCCTACCAGTTATTTGCTCTCAATACCTTGGCTGCTTTGCCAGTTTTCTCCAATAAACCCCCTTGCCTATTTTCTGTACCCCTATTTGCAGTCATCCCTATTGGCAAAATCTCCTTTCTCCATTCATGTGTTGGATTAGTTCTTGGAATACTTTTTTCGAATACATGCATCTGCATCCTAACCCCCCTTGTCTCACTTCTTGATTATAGGTTCATATTTATATGCTAGGATAATGACCACCAGGGTCTTTATAAGCCTAGCTGTCCAATCCAACCCAGTTGTGTCCCTTTCTATCATGGGCATTTTATTAGGTGGGGGCATGTTATTTAGGAAGTTTCTAGAGGATATGTGGGGAAGAAGTATGTACATTTGGGCATTACTGTATGCCTTTGTCTTTCAGAGACATGGGGGCCAGATCCAGGGTAAATTACTCACCTCCCATCCATTGGTTAAGGTTATGCCTGAATAGGGCTAGGGATAGACACTGCTTCACATGGATGGGGAGTGTGTTCCAGACCATGGGAATCCTCTGAGACACATATCAGTCATGCCAACATGTCTTATGTATGTCACAAGCAAAATTTAAATCCTTGGATCTAATGGTTCTGATGCTCTTCATTTTGCAGATGTGTAAAAGTCCATCAGAGCTGAATCTGAGGATGCCAAGACTAGATCTCCTCTCAGTAACCTGTAGGAGACAGGCCTTTAAGGCAGTCTGTATCAGACAGTGTGTTTATATCCTGAATTCTCCTGGCAAAGATCCTTTTTGGGCATTCCAACTGTTGCATATGTTTGGTGAGATACATGTCGAAGGGGGTATTATACTCGATGATGGATCTGATAAGAGTCAAATAAAAGAGCACTATGACTTCCTTGGACCTGGATGCCATGCCCTTACTTATTAGTTGGGTGACACAGAATTATTTACTTACTGTCTTGACCATGTGTTGGTCAAAGGCCGGATTACTATCTACATATTTTCCAGATCCCTGGCTACTAGGTCAACTCTAAGGGGCTTGTTATTGATGGAGTAATTAGCCTGGGTTGCAGGTTTCCCAAAAGGCACTGTAGTACATTTCTCAGAATTGAGTTTTAGTCTGTGACTTTGGCACCAGTTATTTGTGTATGTTAGACCCTCTTGTAAAATGTTTGTGTCATGGGGACTTTATGATACCTCCCAGTTTGTAGTCACCTGTGAACTTGGTTATCCAAGGGCCGTTGACATTATCCTTTACCTCTGAGAAGTAGATGCCAAATAAGAGCATTCCCAACATGGAGCCCTGAGGTGCCTCACTCATGATCAGTCTCTTAGTAGAGGTGGTATCACAAAATCTGACTTCTTAGGTCCTGTCTGTGAGCCAGCTGGCAATCCAGCAAGTTATGTTGGGGTTTGTGGCCAGTTTACTATGTTTTTCAGCTATACCTGAGTGTGTTTCAAACACCTTAACCAGATCCAAGTAGGTGGTGTACACAGTTTTCTCCTCATCCACTGCCTTGTTGACCTTCTCAAAGAAATCCACCAGGTTTAGTGGGCATAATCTTCACTTGATAAAACCAAACTGGGTTGGGTCCAATTTCTGAAGGTTGCCTATTTTTTTGTTGATCATTTCTAAGATAATTCATTCCATGGCTTTGTGTATTAGACTAGTCAGACTAATTGGTTTGTAGTTTCCAGGGTCAGTTGATGGTCCATCCTTGTGAAGAGGGGTAGCCATTGCAGTCCTCCATTCTTGTGGTACAAAGCCTGTTTTGAGGCTATAGTTGAAAAGTCATGCAAGTGGTCCTGATAAGTCATGTTTTCACCCATTTAGGAGGCCTTGGGTCCACTGAGGCTGTGTTTTTGGTCTTAGCCAGCAATGCCAGGACCTGCTCCCTGTTAGTAGTTGGGGGTTGTGCTAGTAATTATTTCATGGAGGGAGGCAAGGGGGAGTAGCCAGTTGTTTCCTTGAATTTCTGAGTCTCTTATTTTCTTTTTCAGTCATCCTAAATATAAAGCAATTAACGAAGGGAAAGAGTGCATCCCTGCCTGCTTCTTCTGTTCAAACGTGTTATTGGAAAGGAAACAGCCCACTTTAATTCTTGCCTCCAATCCTTCATATAGATTTCTAATTAACCTTATAGTTGTATGAGGGAATTCAAATGGTTACATTGCCCTACTCATAAAATTCCAGCTTACTGTGTCAAATGCCTTCTGTGCATCAAGACACACCAATAGCAGTAGTATTTTCTTACATTCTGTTTCTGTCTCTGGCTCATCATTGTTCTATTAATGTTGTCAAATGTTTGCCTGCCCTCCACAAAATGACAGTGATCCATATCTATCAATTTTGGCAACTCTTTTGCCATTCTTGTAACTAGTATAGGTATAACACTTTATAATTATGGTTTAAAATTGAAATGGATCTATATGAGGCAGGGGTCTGATGGGTCTTTACCCTCTTTGGGTAATACAGCCGCCACAACTTTCTTCCAAGGTGCTGGTGTTTCCCCTCCTTTTAAAATACTGTTAAGCAAGATATTTCAGATCTTAATTACTTTCTTCCCTCCTAGCCTCCAAACTTCCACAGGAATGTTATCTGTTTCTAGAGACTTCCATGCAGATTGATTATACATCACCCTACGCATTGTTTATACATCACCGTTTTTTACCCTATTTCTTACTGTCTTAACTGTTATTTTGTGAGACTCATCTTCCTCTAATCTTGGCATTACTAAGTCTTCCATAAATATTTCCATTTGTTCTTTTTCTTGGTTTCCACATTACTCTGCTTTATACAGATTTTCATAACATTTCTGAAATATCTCTAAAAATCTCTATAGAATCTGTAGCTATGTTTCTTGTTGTATGCTCCCTAAGGTTGGAGACAACCCTTTCTACTTTCTGTTGCCTAAGACAGTGTGCTAAAAGTTTTTGTGCTGTGAAGCTGTTATAAAAAAATAGTTTAACAGCAGTCTTTCTAAACTCATGCATGTTACTCAGATACTCACTTTATTTTTTCCTTTAGCACTCTGCAGTTCTCTAAAATCTCTATAGAATCTGTAGTTATTTTTCTTGCATGCTCCCTAAGGTTGGAGACAACCATTTCTACTTTCTGTTGCCTAAGACAGTGTGCTAAAAGTTTTTGTGCTGTGAAGCTGTTACCAAAAATAGTTTAACAGCAGTCTTTCTAAACTCATGCATGTTACTCAGATACTCACTTTATTTTTTTCCTTTAGCACTCTCCAGTTGCTCTTCCTCTTGTTCTGCGAGATTCTCCTTATTATGTAATGCTTTAACCTTTGTTGGCCCCTCTAAGTAATTCCTATTGCTTCTTAAGCATATCTTTCTCTCTTATTTGTACTGTATTTTTAAACTCCATTTTCATTTTATCCCTCTCAGTAATGGTTCCATCTGAAGAAATTGCTGTCTTCCTCAATAACTCTTGAATAAGTTCCATTATGCAGTCCTTAAATCCCTCTATTTTAACATGTAGGTGAGAAAGCACCAGTGTCTCATTTTTGCTTAATTTCCTTGAATTTTTATCTTAATCACTATCGTTGTATGATCTGAAGTAGTTAATGGATGTATGTTGAAGCTTTCAATTAAATGAACATATTCCTTTGAAATATAATTTGTCTAATCTAGCCCAGTTATTGTACCTTAGGGAATAATATGTAAACTCTGTCCTGAATTCCTACTAGCGAATTCATGCCTTTCATACCAAATGTTTTCATAAATTTCTTCAGAAATCTATCCTCTTTTGTTATATTTTTTCCCTTCTTGGTTCTCCTTATACTTTCTCACTATTGCAAATCAATTTCCAGTGCCCAAGTATAAGAAATATTCTCTGCTGAAAGCTGTTTGTCTCCCCAAATTTTCTTAAGCTTCACAATATCAGTTTTTATGGAATATGAATACATACTAGAGTAATCCTCTTCCATTGCCAGTAGCCTCTTACTACCTCATATCTACCATTATTGTCTTTTTCCCTCTTCTCTCATTATCGGAGCCCCTCTAGCAATAAGTATTATTACTCCCCTTTTCATTTGTCCCTGATATTCTGCTGAACAGCCATTCTAAAATCATTTTTGTCAAATTCAGATGCTCATTTCTTTCCATATGTGTCGCCAGAAGCATTGCTGATTGCAGTCTGCATGTCTTAATATGATTCTAGATTATTTTCTTTTTTCTATAATTGTAAGGCCATTTATATCCCAAAGTACTATGAACAGAGTAGTCTGATAAAAAGCTATTGTTCCCACTTATTATACATGACAGTTTTTTGAATGTGTATTTCTAATTTTTGTCTTTCATGCACACACTCTTTGACAGGATGATCTTTTATACAGTTGGTTCTTCTCATCTCTAATTGAACTTGTGTTATGTTTCTCTAGACTTTCTGTTTTAGTGAAAACATTCAAACAAAAAAAAAACTAAATTTCCAGAATACTCCATCCCTTATACACTTTAAACAAACACACAAAAAACTCTACATTTTTAACAAATGTTTAACTCTCCAGATGGGAAAAATTTCCCCAAATTGATAGTTGCACCCACAGGTATAATTTAATCTAAAATTAAGCTAACCATGCTATACGGCATTTTGCAGTCTGTGTTCCCACTTACACCAATTGCTGCCAGTTTTTATCTCTGTTTCTCTCCCAGATGTGAAAAATGACTTGGATTCTTTCAGAAAAGTTTATTTTTAACCATTAAACAGTTGCTGTCTCTTATTCACTTAGCATAATTTCATCATTTATTTTTCATTCAGCTGATTGCCATTGTACCTTTACATTTTGCATTTCTCTCAACAGAGTGCTCAGAACTCAGTAGATTAATTGCTTGCACCTACAGACATCTTGTCTTCTTGTAAAATTAGACAGCAATGAAAAAAAACAGCTAACAACTTCAGTTGCTTGAAGGAGTCTTTATTTAACTTGTAGCTGCATATGTTGAGTTCCCTTGGTGACTTTGTCTGTCACTGAATGGTATCTTTCCAGGTGCAAGAAGATTAGCATTTTTCATAGCAATTATATTTCCAGAAGGAATATTAGCATTTTTTCATGGATTTCATCATGTTGTTTTTTATTTTTCAGGCCTGTTGGCTTAAGCTATGCACAAGATTTTGTAAGCAAAGGACATTAATCAAGACATCCAACCAAGAAAATATCATCTTAGTTCTATTTAAAATAGTCAGTACATTTTTATACCCCGCCATCCCACCACTCCAGCAGCCCTGATCACATCATTATAGTAACTTAAACATGCTTCTGTTTAGCTTTCTTCTCATGTTTACACTGTAAAACCAAGATCTCTTAAACTAAAAGTAATAATTGTTTACTTTAACATGTACAACAGTTACTGAAAAGACTACCCCTCCACATTTAAAATACTCCTGACTGCATACTATAGAAAACTGTTTTACAATATTTCTTGCAGTTTATACCATTAAATGGTTTGTATACATATGGCTTTACTTGGTGACTTCTTGTTTACTTTTAGGGTCCTTCTAAACATTAAAGACATTATGCAGTCCACCCACAATTTTAACAAAGTCAACAAAAATCCAGTCTTATTTGCAGAGCCACATTTCCCCAGTGTGATGTTTTATAATTGCACATGTATTCTCTAATTTCCTCTTTGCTGGTTATCTTCCTGATCATCTGCATCTTCCAACAATAGACTCTGGTTCAGGACCAAGTTACTACTAATTATTCTAATCAATTCCTGTTTTTTTTTTCTTTCTCCCAAGCATTTTCCTTTGGATCATTGGAAAAGGTTTCAATGGGAAAGTCTCTCTCTGGACTTCACTGTCAGAAGAATGAGAAGAGGAATCCCCTTCTGCTTGCTGGCTCACTTTTTGTTGAATAAACTTTTTTATTTCCTCCTTAGCTTTTTTGCATCAAAATGTCTTTGATCCTCCAGGTAAAAAAATACTCTGAAGACAGAGGAATGCAGCAGCTTGAATCTTATACTTGCCTATCAACAGTCCCAGATTGCTGGGATACATTTGCTTCTCTTCTGCCTGGTGAACAGTGAATAATCATTTTCCACAGTCTGCTGTCTCCAGTTTTGATAATTTGCTCTTCTGCCACAGTTTTGTCAGGATCATCTCTTTCTGCTGGTATGATTACATCTTTACTAATACAGATCTTGGCTGCTTTCTCCATGCCAGCTTTGGAGCATACACTCAGTGTGCTTTTACAATTAACAAATCCTGCTGTGGAACACCAGTCCAGTGTTTTATTTGTGCTTTCTTTAAATTAATATAGTCAATTTCTTCCAGTTCACTGATACAGCAAAAAAATGTCAGGTTTTATAGCTCTGTCTTCTAATTTTAAACAGATCTTCTTGAGAAGCCTCATACTCAGCCATCAGTTTATTCATTTCAGTCTCTAATTTTTTGCATTTTATCAGATCATCTGAACAGCTAGTTAACATTTCTATTTTTTCAACCTTTTTTATTTGAGTTGATATATTCCTTCAATGTTTCATCTATTATAACCATTCTCCGGGTAATTTTGATTTATTTTTTCCTCTAAATTACTGGAAGTCATTTCTTGAACCAGAGCTGAAACTTGAACTGCTTTTTTGCTGAAGAGCTGCAGAATCCATCCTAGACAAATTGTTTTTATCTTCACTTTTCTGGTTTTCCAAATTTCTTCTTTATTGAATTTTGCACAAAAAAAGTGTCAGTGGCATTTCTTTTTCCTCTGATTCTGTTTTCACACTGGGACAGCTGAAATTAAGCTATTGATAAAAGTGCAGCTGTCTTTGAAAGCCCTGTGTTTTCTTTTGCTATTCTGGCCATCCTACTTTCTAGACCATCCTCCCATGGTCCCTGTCTTCTCTATCCTAGCAGTGTACAGGTCACTCTCTTATGTTTCTTACTGTTCTGAAACTTTGATCATCATTGTTTCTCTTCCAGTGTCTTGACTCTTTTGGTCACTATTAGTTCTTGCATTGCTCTTCTTGAAAGTATGTTCTCCATTTCATTCCCATTTAGTTTCTTAACATTCTTCTCATCCCCTGTCTTAATGTGGCACTCTGTTTCCCCTTCTATGTTTTCTTCTTTTTTTATCCCTCATCTGCACAACTGAACCCAAATGACCCTGCTACCAGTGCCCAATTAGCCCTTTAATTCCCCCTGAGGCCCATGGAGCAAGCTCACCAAGCTTTCCTTCTGTCCCACATTCGGTGGGTCCCACTCACCAGCTTTTTGGCGACATATTGACAGTTGCACCCATCCACTATGTAAGGTAAGAACAGAAGCCCGAATCAGTCCCTGTCCAAGAGGCAAGAGCCTGGAGGTAGACAGTGGGTCACTCTGCATGTCTGTCAGGTGAGCCTGCCATGGGGTTCCTAACTCCATTAAGCAGCACTCAGAAGCTTTGCAATTGCTGCTGCTTCTTGGGTGGATACACTTGCCTTCCCAAGTGAATTCCATGGCTGTAGTGCAAGTAGTGCTGCAACAGGTGTCATTTAGATCCTACCTCTGTGGATACAATACCCAGAGCCTCCATGAGGTTCCATCTAAATGGCAGACCAGAGCTGCATCCCTTTCCCCAGGATAGGTGAGCCAGCAATGACCACTCACTCACATTCTCTCCACTGATTCATTCCAGAGCCCAAGTCAATAGTAGACCTCAAGTCTTTGCCTGTATCCTTCTGATACTGTGGTCAGATTCCCTCCAGGCACTGCTATTCTAACCCTATGACCACCAACTTTTTCCAGACCAAGACTTCTTACACTTTAGCAACCCTGTTCATGTGTCTTGCTCCTCTTACTGTAGTTACCCTTACTGTTTACCCTGACAGTCTGAGCACTTTGACCCTTCCCAGCTTCCTAACACTTGTGACGACCCCTTCCTTAACTCTGGCTCCTTCACTGACATCCAGTTACCTTTCCTGTTGTCCTGACATCACAGTTATGATTCGTAATTCGCAGAATCTCCCAAAAATCTTGATTACCATCTTTTCTTGCACAGGTTTGGGGACACTGTGATATGTGGTCACCCTATATTTCTTCATTGTCCACTTTCTGACCCTTGACTACCATTTCTGCCATATCTTTAAACACCCCCCCCACACACACACACACTTTCCTGGCAGTGTCTTGTAATGCAGTGGTCTCTGTCCCTTCTGTTTTATCTTGTCTTTCTAGTCACCCTCCCTCCTGTCCCTCTAACATTGTGATCATCCTTAACTCCTATTTTGGATGCTTTTCATACTGCTTCATATGTTTTTCTTTGGCGATATGTTCACTCTCCCTTCACTAATTTTCCAGATTCCTGTTTGCCTTCTCATCCACACCCATTCATTTCATCTGCATTCTCTATGTTCTGTTCTTCCGACACTGCAGATGTTTATTATAAAGATCATTGCTCCAGGAATCATAAACTTCTGTGATTGTAGCTACAAAGCAGATTTCACCCCTCAGCCCAAACCTTTTTTAGCAGTATGACATCTCTATGCATATGTAAATGATCATACTTGAGCCATGACTGTTTGAGGGAACCTAGCTTAAGGGAGTACAGGTGATGACCAGTTCACTTTGTTTTTGCAGTCCAAGTTGCCATATTCTCTGGGTTTTCATTTTTGGTAACAAAAGGACAAAATATTTTTCCTGTTTTTTATATCTTTACAGCTTTAGGAAACCAGGGTTGTACGGGCGTGACAAATGATTGGAAGACAGAAGGTGGGGGAACTGTAAGGCACTGCAGGCACTTGACTTAACAACAGTTCCAAGGAAAGGATGGTAGCATTTCTGGAGGACAAGAGTCATTGTGGGTTTATGCTCATGGCCAGAAGGCTGTCAGTTATGACTGGTTAACAGCCAAGTACCAGCAGATGTACTTCACTTGAACTTTAGTAAGGCCTTTGCCTTAGTCCCACACAAGAGGCTTATAGGTAAAGGAGGGTAAGGTAAGACCAGAAATTATAATAGCTGTATATTTTTTCGGTAGGGTACAGTGGGGATTTGGTAAAAGAGGAATAATTCCAGGAATTAAGAAATTGACCATTGAAGTACTGCAGTGGTCTTTCCTGGGTCCAGCACCTCTTAGTGTGTGTGTGTGAAAACATATCTGAAGATTGACACAACAAGATCATTGTCTCTGCTGATGAGTTAAGGTAGGTGCAACGGAGAGAGTTGGGGGAATCATGAATGAGCATTTGGAAAAACTGAACAAGTGGCTTGAAAGTTGGCAGTTGAGGTTCATTGCAGATAAATGCAGAATAATGCATGTAAGTGACTGCAACGCTAGTGTGAAGCATTAGCTGGGGACGTGGAATTAATGGATCAGGAAAGGAAAGGGATCTGGTGTGTTGGTCACACGTGGGTCAGACCAGTGGGAGCAGAGCGAGAGGGCAGAAACAACAGCAAATACAATACAGTGGGTATCCTCGGGAGGGAGATATGCCAGAAGCAGAAAGGTAATGCTTATACTCTACAAGGACATTGGTCATGTTATATATTGAGTATTGTGTGCAGGTCCGGCAGCTATATAAGGAAAAGGACATTGGGCTGCTGGAAGGAATCCAGTGGAAATCTACCAGAAATGCCTGTAGGATGTATGATAGGAATATGACTAGAGAAGCTAATGTCCTTCTCTTGTGGAACCAGAAGAAAGGGAGGGCAGCATTCCTTGGGAGTAAAAACCTTGTCAGGGACATGTGAGGGTATCATTCTGAACAGGAAGGACAGAGAAGGAGTTAGGTAGAAGAATGTAAGAAGCAAGTGTTCCCTGGATTTTTAAAGTACTTTGTTTTAAAAGAGAGGGTCATGTATTCATGAAAGGGAGGTGGAGAGAGGCATTGTGCAGTACATGGGACAGGTGGGGATGGATCGGAGATGGTACACTTAAAATGACTGACTCAATAGATTTATTGGGTCTTCCAGTTGAGCAAATTCACTGTATCTTCTTGAGCAACAGATTCCATCTGGAGATTTCCATCTTGAGTCTTTTTTTTTAATCTTTCCTGTTTTTAAGGAGATAAGGTTAATAGTGACAGTTTTTGAATATTGTGGTAAGTTTAATAAGAACATTTCAACAAGAATGGGGTGGCATCGTGGTTAACTTTGCTGCACCACAGTGCTTGGTTCTTTTGATTTTTTTCCTGAGGAATGCCATTTGTGTAGATGCTGCATGTCCTGCCTGTGTCTGTGCGAGTTTTCTCAGGGTGTTGTGTTGTCCACATTCCCAAAGATGTGCTGAAAGGTGAACTGATGATTGTCTGATTTGCTTTTAAGTATGCATATATATGTATGTTTGTGTTCCCTCAATTTGAGTGAATGTCCAGTAGTAGTAGGTGGTGCTTAATATCGAACATATGAATAGCTGAATGTTCAATATGTCAAGGGACAATTTCGTTGTGAAAGGTGAGTGGGGTTGGAGGCAGGAGTGTAGCTAGAAATTTACATTTTGTACTCAAATGTAATGTTGTTACCCTCACAACCCACCTATCATTTTAAAAATGTACCCAACCTTCAAAATGCTACCCCAATACATATACATGTTATTTCAACTGTTACCATTTATTCCTATAATAAGCTGTTTTCAGTGGCATATTCCTTACACACACACATTCTTTCTATACCTCTGTACTATAAATATTTGTTTGCACAATTCTAAACATTTTGTGCTTTTTGTGTGTTGACGTTTCCAAGAGATGTTCAGAAGAAAAATGTACTCATTTGATTACATTGAATATGCCCAGCTGCACCCTTGGTTGGAGGGGGTTAGAGCATTTGTTTGCATGTGTGTGTGTGTGGGGGGTCAGTGTTAGAACCAGGAACAGGTGGGGGGGGGGATAGGTTTGTATGCGAGTGTGCATATTTTACTTTTAAGGTCGGGGTTAGGTAAGGAGGTAGGTGTAGTGCTGTTAGTGTGTGCTAACTCTAATCCTAAACTTAATAAAAAACTCTGCTATAAAACTGCCACTATTTAAGCAAATTTAAGCTAATGTTATATGGGGGTTTTCATGTAAAGATCGGGAAAAGAAATACTTTTCTTTTCTTGATCTTTTGTGTGTTTGTTGTTGAGGGCATTCCGTCTTCTGTATGTTTAAACTTCTTAATGCCAGTTTTTAACCATGACATTGACTGTTGATCATATACAAGACAACTGTATGTGTGCATGTATATACCCTGTGAGGGGACTGGTGTCCCATATAAGATCAGCTTTTATACCATTTGAATCTCATGATTGGCTGTGTCTCCGCCACAACCCTGAATAAAGTATACTAGGTGTTGGAAAGTTAAAGAATTAGTTTCAGCAAGAAGGTCTAGAAATTTAGAGTGTATTAAAGTCTTACAAATTTGTAGTCTGTTGCCACTTCTGTAACTTCACCTTCTACTTCTGCTCTTTAAGTTGAAGGCTGATGGACTGGTTAAGACTGTAAATGGAAAAAAAACAAAAAAAAAAAAACGAATTTAGCTGTCATCCTTGGATGTTCATCCACAAAAGTCAAATGGAGCACTAGTTTTGAAGTGGGTATCATCTGAGATGTAGCCATTTTAGACCCTTTAGGAACTGTAAATGCAATAATGGCAGGATTTGTTTCAGAATTGTAGTAAAACACCCATTTCTCTTATGGACAGATGTAGCATATAAATGCCTGGCCCTCAATGTCTTATTTAGCTACAGGACATCCTTATTATTTTGAGAAAACTTGGCTAGACTTCGAAAGGCTCCCTGGTTCATTAGCCTAGTAACAATTTTTGAAAAGGAAGTATGCTTCTTCTGGACTCTGCAAAATCTGGTTTCCTGGGAAGTCATGGCTGCTAATTTGGCTGTAGGTTCATAGGTAGGTAGGTAGGTAGGCTTTTGGCCCTATGACCTATATAAGCCTAGCCAAAAAGGTACCCTGGCTTTTGCCACCCAAGAAAATTATTTTCCTGTGTCCCTGTTGAGCAGAGCCACAGAGGTGATCCCTGGGATGAATTTCCTATTTCCCATCCAATCATCAATGTTTTTCTTGAAGAGTCCTAACGAGGAGCTTTGTTTGATATAGATAGGTAGTTTGTTCCAGAGTATGGGAAGTCTCTGGGACAGGAATCTATCCCTCCAACATGTTCTGTTTATTTTACTGACAAGGTTTAGGTCCCTAGAGTGTGTAGCTCGGCGGGATTGGGATTTCTTTAAGTGGAGCATGTCCAACAGCTCTGGGTTTGACATAGCTTTGTATGTTAGGCAGAGATTGCCTCTGAGTAGGCAATATGCGACAGAGTAAAGCTGGAGTTTTTTGAGATGGTCTGTGTAGGGCATCTGTTTGAGGCCAGTAATCCTCTTTGTGAGGTATTTTTGCGGCCTTTCCAGTTGTTGTAGATGTCATGTGCAGTACATACCAAAAGGGGCATTGTACTCTGTAATGGGTCTAATGAGTGACAAGTAGAGGGGAACAATGACCTCTCTTTTCCTGGATGAGAAACCTTTTGTGATGAGGTGTGCCACGTAGAAGGATTTCCCGACTACTGAGGCAATGTGATTATCAAATGAGAGACTACAGTCCACCCGTGTCCCAAGGTCTCTTATCACACTTTCGGTGTTAAGTAGACTACCACCGATGTGGTAGCTCATGGGTGCAGAGTTTTTACCAAAGGGGATGACTATGCACTTTTTGGCATTGAGCTTGAGGCCATGGCTACGACACCAGGCATCTGTCTCCATGAGGCCCTTTTGTAAGATGTCCACATCGCTAGGAGTTTCGATTATAGCTCCTAGTTTTCAGTCATCTGCGAACTTTGTTAGCCAAAGTGCAGTGTCATCCCCTTTGGTAAAAACTCTGTACCCCTGAACTACCACATAGGCAGTAATCTACTTAACACCAAATACATGGTAAGAGACCTTGGGACCCAGGTGGACAGTAGTCTCTCCTTTGATAGTCACATTGCCACAGTAGTCAGGAAGTCCTTCTACATGGCACACCTCATCATAAAAGGGTTCTCATCCAGGAAAATAGAGGTCATTGTTCCCCTCTACTCGTCACTCATTAGACACATTATAGAGTTCAATGCCTCTTTTGGAATGTACCTCACAAGACATCTGCAGTAGCTGGAAAGGCCACAGAAGTACCTCACAAAGAGGATTACTGGCCTCAAACAAATGCCCTACACTGACTGCCTCAAAAAACTCCACCTTTACTCCGTAGCATATCGTCTACTCCGATGTGATCTCTGCCTAACATATAAAGCTGTGTCAAACCCAGAGCTGTTGGACATGCTACACCTAAAGAAATCCCAATCCCTACAAACTACACGCTCTAGGGAACTAAACCTTGTCACCACAATAAACAGGACATGCTGGAGGGATATATTCCTGTCCCAGAGACGTCTATACTCTGGAACAAGCTACCCATCTATGTCAAGCAAAGTTCTTCATTAGCACTCTTCAAGAAAAATCTTGATGAGTGGATGGGAAATAGGAAATACACCCCGGGGATCATGTCTGTGTCTCTGCTGAACAGTGGCACAGGAAAATAACTTCCTTGGGTGGCGTAAGCTATGGTACCTTGCTGGCTAGGCTTACGTAGGCCCTTGGGCCGATAGCCTAGTACCTACCTATGAACCTTCTGTGTTAGCCTGTACTTCTGAAAAGTAGATACCAAACAGGAGAGGATCCAGGACTGAACCCTGTGGTACTCCACTTGTCACTGGTCTGAAGTCGGATTTGGAGTCTGCTACTTTCACAGTGTGGGTTCTGTCAGTGAGCCAGTTGGCAACCCATCTTGTGACATAGGGATTTATACCTAGTTTAGTGGGTTCATCTGTAATTGCAGAGTGGGGGATGGTGTGAAAAGCCTTGGCGAGATCTAGCTAGGCAGTGTGAACCACCTTACCCTCGTCTATGGCTTTGGTGACTGCTTCAAAGAAGTCTATCAGGTTTAGGAGACATGATCTGCCTTTTACAAACCTGAATTAGGTGTAGTCCAGAGTTTGGAGATTACCAGTGTCTTTGTGTATAAGATCCATGACGATACATTCCATGGCCTTGCAGATCAGGCTCATTAGGCTAATGTGGCGGTAGTTCCTGGGGTCTGTGGTGGCTCTCCCTTTGTGGAATGGGATAACCGTCGCTGTGCACCATTCAGTGGGCACAAAGCCTAAGGTGAGGCTATGATTGAACATGGTGCTTATGTGGGATGCCAGTTCATTCTGCAGTTGATGTAGAACGCAGCCTGGGATGTTGTCAGGTCCCATGGATGGTGTGTTCCTGGCTTTGGAGAGTGTGGTTTTTACCTGTGCAGCCGTGATTGCAGGAACTTTGCATTCTTGCAGTATAGAGATGGGCCCTTTAGAGGGTGAGGGGGTAAAGTTAGCACTGAACCTATCTGCCAGGATGTTGGCAGTATCAGTTCTGTATATTTAGTGCCATTGTGTTGTAACTCAGAGCAGATCTCAATGTTGCCATTGAGATTCTTGACATAGTTATAGAATGCTTTGTGGTTGTCTTTAGAATCAGTGGCGATTTTGTTTTCGTAACAAAGGTCTCTTTTAAAAACGGGTCTATATCACATAGTCGAAGTTATATAACTTCGAAGACGGAATGTTCAAGCCATTCTGTTTGCAGTTACAAAACTTTGACTAGTGATAAAAAAAAAAAAAAAAAAAAAAAGTTGCCCAGCTAAACTTAAATTAAAAGAGCTGACTTGTTTATTATGTCTATGTGAGACACTACTGAAAGCTTTTGCAAGATCTAAATAAATTACTACTACTACAGTGAGCCTTAAGTATCAAGTAATTCATAGAAATCTTCTAAGTCATTTAGTCTGAATCTTCCTTCAAGCTAGCCACGTTGTTTACGGTCAGTTCGCAATTTGTTCTTGATATCCTGCTTTTAGGATTCTAGTCCAGCAACGTAAAAAAAATTTTCCCTTTATACCATATCTGACTTTCCCCTGTGCGTATGGGAACAATACTGAATGATTTCCATTGTCTTAGAACTGTACACTAAGCTAATAATGAATTAAGAATGGTAACTAAGGGGGCAATCAATTCATCCTTCACAGGATATATAAAGTAGTCAGAGATTGGGATCCTTATTGATATATCATCAGACTTTTAATAAAAGCTTGCTGACTCCCAATTAATTGTCAAACATGCGGAACCATTAAATAATGTTGGCACAGAGTGAGATGTTGAAGGCATAAGTACTTACTGAAAATGCTAGTCAGAGCACTGGGGCATTTACCCCTAGAGTGCCCCATTAAATGAGTTCAGTATGCGTGTGGGGCAGTTAAAGTACTTACTGCATTCACCCCTAGAGTGTCCCATTAAATGAGTTCAGTATGCGTGTGGGGCAGTTAATGTAATTACTGCATTCACCCCTAGAGTGTCCCATTAAATGAGTTCAGTATGCGTGTGGGGCAGTTAATGTACTTACAGAAACTTTTCCTATTTTCTGCCTTGCTGAGCAGCGATTTCTCATATTTTTGTGTGGCATTTATATAGCCTTTTTTTAAGTTTCTGCCCTCTAAATTTAATCTACATTTGTTGGCAGTGGTATTGTTGTCTGTAAACACCACACCTATGTTTTTTAAGCCATATCAGTTTAAGTAACATATCATTCCATCAAGGGGGCCTCAGCATTCACATTTTCCTGGTTTAGTTTTTTTGCTGACTTTGCTTAATGTCAGCTTCCAAGTCTATGAAAGTTGAAACCTATCCTTTAGTCCATATTCATGCCACTCTGTTTGTCCATATTGTGTCTTACTTCAGAGAAATCAATATTTTTAAAGTCATACTCTTGCATAATGGAAGAACATAGCCTGATAGAAGCCTGACATGGGAAATAGTAAATTGAATTGCCCTGCAGTCAGTATCCCAATAATTTAGTCATACATTACAATGTTTATAAATTTCTTGCTTATCTGTTTTGTTAAGGCACCTGGGCTCAATCTCTGAAATAAAGGTGAAGCTGAAAGATCCAGTACTGTGAGTTTAACCACCTCAAAAAATTAAACTGTTAAGTTTAACAACACAGTATATTCTAAAACTGTGTTAGCTCGGCACTCCTGCTTTTACAATATATATCTGTAGTGTGTGTGTGTGTGTGTGTGTGTGTGTGTGTGTGTGTGTCTGTGTATATGTGTGTATTTATGTATTTACGTATATAATATGTACATATTTCAACAAAAATAATCTTGTGGCTCATACACACATCATATTTAACTTTTATAAAATGTCAAACCGAGGCAGTCCTTTCTAAAAACGATGGATGAGCAAGATTGCTTCAGTTTGACATTTTATATAAGTATGTATGTATATGTGTGTGTATATTTAGCACCTTTATTGAATGTTGATTTTTTTGACAGAATTTGATTTGATCAACTAAAGAGATGGTCAACAGGTCTGTGAGATCAGTACGCCCCTTTTCTCTGAGAACTGTGCAGTCTGAGAGTTAGTATATATAATTAGCCGAGAGTTCGGGGGTGCTTACCCCACCAAGCAAAAAAACAGTTTTCATTGTGTGTGTGCATGTGCATGTGCTGAGGTTGCTGCTCAGTGCATGTATATTAATATGTTGACAGCATATCTTTCAACCTCTTAGCACAACAAATGTGAAGAAACCAAAAATACAAGAGGGACCCCCATGTGGTTCCTTTCACTGGGAAAAGATTTCAGCAGTTCATGCTTTCGATGGAACGATGTTTCAGAAAAGTGGAGTCGCTCAATTTTGATTCGAAGAAATGTGCTTTAGTGGAAAGAAGGTAGACCCATATGATATGTTTGGGTTCACTTCACTATTGAATCGTGTGTTTGTCCACAGAGTGAAGTGTTTAAGAGATTCATACAAAACACACTTGTCCGAGTCGAGTTCTGGAGATGTTGAAAGGAGAAAGATCATCTCTGTGTGTGTTTGTATGGGTAAGTTAAGTTCATAGGTTCATAGGTTCATACTAGGCTATCTGCCCTAGGGCATTTATAAGCCTAGCCAGAATGTGTTTGGCTTTCGCCACCCATTTTAAATTTATTTTGCTATGCCCTTTTTCGAGGTTAGTATACTGTGCCTCTGTCTAACAGTGACACAGAAGTGATTCCCGGGGTAAACCTACGATCTCCCATCCACTCATCAAGATTCCTCTTGAAGAGAGTCCATGAGGGACTCTGCCTAACCTGGACTGGGATTTTATTCCAGAGTGAAGGGAGCCTCTGGGTTATGAATCTGTCCCTCCAGCATGTCCTATTTATTTCAGTGCTGAGGTTCAAGTCTCTCGGCATAGCTCGATGGGATTTGATTGTCTGAGGTGCAGCATGTCCATTAATTCCGGGCTGGCCATGGCTTTATACGCCAGGCACAGATCGCCTCTGAACAGGCGGTATGCCACTGAGTAGAGCTGGAGTTTCTTTAACCGGGCAGCATATGGCATCTGTTTGAGCCCTTTGATCCTCTTGGTGAGGTACTTTTGGGGTCTTTCCAGTTGCTGCAGGTGTCTGGTAAGGTACATCCCAAAAGGGGCATTGTACTCAATTATGGGCCTGATGAGGGATGAGTAAAGAGGCACGATGACCTCCCCTGATCTAGATGTGAATCCCTTCATGATTAGGTGGGCTATATAAAATGTTTTTCTAACCACTTTGGCCACGTGGTTGTCAAATGAGAGATTGCTATCAACTTGGGTCCCCAGGTCCCTAATGACTTCTTCTGTACTTAATGGATTACCACCTATGTGGTAATTTGTGGGCACTTTGTTTTTGCCAAAGGGGATGACTATACACTTTTTGGCATTTAGCTTGAGGCCATGTCTCTGGCACCAGTTGTCTGTTTCTATGAGGCCCTTTTGGAGGATGCTTGTGTCGGCTGGAGAGTCGATTATGGCGCCCAGTTTGCAGTCATCTGCGAACTTGGTCAGCCACTTTCCTTCCGTGTTGGCCTGTACCTCCGAGAAATATATACAGAACAAGAGTGGTCCCATGACTGAGCCTTGTGGGACACCACTTGTAACTGGTTTGGAGTCTGACATGGCTCCAGCAATTCTAACCATGTGGGTTCTGTCCTTGAGCCAGTTTGCAATCTATCTAGTGACATAGGGGTTTATATTTAAGCTGGTGAGCTTATCTATAATGCCCGAGTGGGGTATTGTATCGAAGGCTTTTGCGAGGTCCAGGTAGGCTGTGTGGACCACCTTTCCCTCGTCAATGGCCTTGGTGACTGTTTCAAAGAAATCAACCAGGTTTAAGAGGCAGGATCTGCCCTTAACAAAGCCGAACTGGGTAGGATCCAGTGTCTGTAGGTCCCCAATATCTTTATTTATGAGGTCCATGATGATCCTTTCCATAGCTTTGCAGACCAAGCTAGTCAGGCTTATGGGCGATAGTTTCCAGGATCCGTTGAGGCACCCCTTTATGGAGAGGACAACTGTTGCTGTACGCCACTCTTTGGGCACATATCCTGTAGTAAGGCTGAGATTGAACAGTAGTTTTATGTTTGGGTTTAGCTCTTCTTGGAGTTCATGTAGGACACAGCCGGGACACCATCTGGACCCATTGATGCTGTGTTTTTGCTTTGGAGAGGCGGCTCTTACCTGAGCATCTATGTCAGGG